>NW_025091309.1:0-48412 GCF_907166805.1 Alternaria atra
AACCCCTAACCTAACCTAACCTAACCCTAACCTAACCTAACCTAACCTAACCCTAACCTAACCCTAACCCTAACCTAACCCTAACCTAAACGCAAGCTGTACGGTTGCCTACAGGATCTCATTAGAGAAAACGGAACCAGCAGTTACGCTAACTTAGTCGTTAGCATTAACAAACTGCTCCGCATTAGCAGAAGGGGCGCAAACAGCACGACCGCCCGTACGAGAACGAGAACCAAGAAGAGCTCCTCCGCCGTTAGTAACTCCGTAACAGGGAAGCTAACACTGCGCACTATGCTTAGACCAAACGCAGTTAGAGCAAGCACTATTCTACTCCCCTGTAATAGATACGCAGCTAGCGAAAGCGGTGAAGGGCTTATTACTACGTACGGCCTAAGCGCAGTTATTAGAGCACGGGGAAGCGTTAAGAGCACTACGGGTATAGATAACAAAGGCCTTAAGGTAAGAGTCGCGTCTAGTTAAGATTTGGCGAGCGTAAAGAGTGCTGCGAGCAACGAGAGGAGACCAGTTAGTGTTGCCCGGGCCCTAATAAGCGTCGTACAGCGAGTTTCCTACAGGACGAAGGAAGAACTTAGCGACGCGGCAGATAGGAGGCTAAGAGACGTAAGTAAAAGGACAGGAGCGGAAACGTTAAGCAATACGTACGGAAGCTATTAAAAGAACACGGCGAAGCTCGCTAGCAACGTCCCTGTCGAGGATGTACTAGACCTAGTAGTCGTTTATGTTAATAGGACTGGCGACGTTAATAACAGGTACTACAGCACTAGGGTAGGTACGAGTGAGCAGACTATAAGCGACATTCTGAATGTTAGCGGCAGCTGTAGCGTACGAGCTGTTAGCGTTACTACTAAGAGCGAAAGAGAGGTAGTTAACGCCGCTAGTAGCCTAGGAGCCACGGGCAGGAGGGGGAGCAGGAGCGTTCTTTAGAGGCATTGTAACAAGTTGCCGTACGAGGAGTTGTTGCAACAAGACAAAAGACTAAGAAAGAGCAGAGGTGTAGCTCTTATATACCTTAGGAGGAGCCCTAGATTCTACCTTTACTACACGAGCGGAATTAGCGAGGCCGACAATCGTACGGTAAAGGACGAATTCACCGCTGATAACCCCACAACTAAGCAAACAAAACGCAAGGCTAGGAATAGGTAGCCACCTGATTACCGGTCTCGTACGATAGAAACTAGATTTACTTAGAACTTAACTAGCCGTACAATCTAGGAAGAGGGAGAGGGGAGGTATTGTAAGGGGCTACGCCTAAGTACCACAAGAGGCTACGCCGAAGAATTTCCCGCTTATCTATCTTTGTATTAGCGTACGGAGGATAAATACCGTACGAGGAGGACGCTACTCTTCTTTTCCTTATCCTTCTTCTTCTGTACATAGGAGCAAATGCATACTCGTTAGCAGGCCTCTTTCCGCCTATAACAATACTAGAGTTGTATTCGATAGAGAGCTAAGCTCTAGACTACGTAGCTATTGTGCCGGTGCACAGGGTTCCCTAGTGCGTTTCTATTTAATTGTTAACTCTCTTAAACAATCTAACAGCGTTTTTGTAGCCGATTCTAGCGGTTTGTAATGTTGTTTCTAGAGGGCGATTTGCCGCAAAACCTCTCTAATCTTGCTAAGAAGGGCTAGAGGCAACTTGCTCTTCGGATTTCCCGCTTTAGTTAGCATATGTATTAAGAGCCCTTGTCACGATGTTCCATCACCACAGGATTCCAGCCACAGACTGGTGAGCCACCAGGAACCCTTCGGGGCACCGTCGGATCACACCAGCCACAATCACGTGACGTAGGTATATATCATCCCTCTGAGAGGCTTGATAGCTCCTCAAGGATTCGTCTCAATACAAGCCTATACCGATATCTCAGTGCCTGTCCAACTACTCCTCACAGCCCTACTTCTGTTGCTGTCTAAGATAAGGCTGCAAAGGTGCAAGCATGTTTGTGACCTACGCTTACGGCCTATAGCACTGACTCTAGCTATGGCTCCTTCGCCAGCGAAGTACTTAAGTCCCCTTTCTTAACTTCCTGGAGCGTTACAAAAATAGAACTTCTAGTTCTGTCTTCTTCTTGTGCCGTCTAAGCCTCGTTTTCATGTCTCTCAAGTTCGAACTTCTCCTAGCAGGTCTTTTCTCCATCACACTTCTACCAGCCAAAAGACTGCAGCAACATGCAACGACGTTCGTTAGTCGAGCGGTCCCCTAATTCCTCCTTTAAACCCGGAACTTTACTTAAGGAACGTAATTATTCTAGTCCTACAGGCAATAATGTTAATCCAGATACTAATCTGTTATACGCCGATCTATTTGCTGATGAGGACGACGAAGATGGAGCATATCTTTCCCCCGACAACGACCATCCGCCCGAGTATTACATTTAATAACTTGAGACCTTTAATAAAGAAGAGTACGTGAAAGAAGACTACAAAAAGAGCAGTACCTGTCTGCTGAATTACATAGAAGATCAGTAGAATCAGTACGTCCCCTGTTCCTATTGTAGTTTGCGCTAGATCGCACGGCCTAACTCTAGCATAGATGCTAGGGAAGTATACTAGGGAAACAACACTTTCGCGCCTACCAAACTGTATCGATCGCTACCCTATTTACATTCTTCGACTAGCTGCTTAAGCAGCGTAAGGGAAAACAAGGAAGAAGACGCTAAGGGACGAAGTCTGTTAGTTCTCTAGGGACGTATTAGAAGGTTTTCCGCTTAGTGTATAAGAGGGCAACTAGTACAAGACTAGATAGGAAGATCAGCCGAAGCATGCACAAGGTACCAAGAGCCGGCTTTCTAGTTGCAATCCTACATCAGTATCCATGTCTAATTTAGCCAACAGGTACTAAGAAAGCTAGCTAAGAAGCACGGGCTGAAGAAGATAGGTCGAGACAAGGCCTGCATGTATGTCGAGGACTTGGCCCAAGTGCTGCAAACCAACCTGGTAACCACCGAAAAGAGATATCCACACGGACGCTATAGGATACAGGCCCAGCTCTATCTGCAACTGGGTGGATTTACGGCGAATCGGCCTCAAGCTCTTCTCAGTCTCTGCTATCGGCACATAAAAGTCACGCTTTTACGGGATCCAGAAGGTGGCCCTCATCGAGTATTGCTTGAGTTCACCTTCGAGTTCACAAAGGAGTTCCTTGGTGTCAAAGACTTGTATGTCATTGTTATTCCTGTGATAGAACTTGTACGATCGCTAAGTATCGCCTAAGGAATACGTTCCCTCTTCCAGAAATCATGTACGACAAGACGCTCCTCTTTAGTCCACACGTCTTTCTCCTTAGCCTGCTATTCTACGATCGGGCGTTTGCAGCCTACAATCTAACCTCTCTAGAGGAGCTCAGCAGGCTCACAATTCCGCGAGGCCGCAATAAGCTACCCTTACGCCTAAACCATATGTTAGACGATGTTCCTGTGTTCTAGAAAGCGACGAGAACTGTGCACGGCTGGGATATCTCTCCTCACGAGCCCCTTCCCTACTCCACTCTGCTGCCATAGGTTCGAACCCTGGGCGAGGTCACGGGGTTTGCTCAAGTTACCCGTCCTTATTCTTTGAGATATGCCGGAGGGAAGGCGTTTAATGAGAACGGTAAGTCCTAGGACCTGGTCTATGCACGGTATATGTTGCATGATGTAGTATTAACGTAGTGCGTAGGCAATGTTAGTGAGGCTATGCAGAACCTGATGATGGGTCATGCTAGTATATCAACATTCTTAAAGCATTACCTCTCACGTCGTATCACAGTTGATACGCAGGCCGTCGTGCGAGGCATCTAGCCCCAGACAGCCTTCATGCGGGCAGCTTGTACTATGAGCCGTTCGATCGATCTTCGTCGGCCACGACGACTCACGCAGGAACAGTCTGCATCCGTAGATGAAGATCCATCCGTTCGCTTCCTACTTGACCGACGAGACCGACTGAAGTGTAAAGTACCGAATGCAACCAAACACCCCGAGTACAAAACGCTTGTCTCGAAGATCAGCCAAGAGAGACAGCGTCGACGGCACGCCCTTCTTAAAGCCGTCAAGGAATGCTGGGAGTTTAAACAGCCTGTGCGTGATGTCGAGAGGCAGCTTGCTGGTTTAGACACTATCGATGATTCGGAGCCGATCCATAACATTATGCTCCCAGCTCAAGAAGAGCTAGCCAACTCAATCCTGTCGAAACCAGGGACCACTATAGAAGAGGAGACGGACAGGCGTAATGGGGCCATTCGTGCAGTTACGTTGTACTGTGGCATCGAAGAGGGGGGGATGTACCCGGTTCAAAAAGCGGGTCGAAGCAGGAACATTGCCTTACCCACCAAGAGCCAGCTAAGGTACGACGAAGAAGCATTAGAAGCAGCCAAGGTCTTGGTGTACAAGGACGAAAGACCAAAGATATGTTTCCTTTGCCTTGGCAACGAAAGACTGCCACTGGCACAGCGCATACATTCCTTCAGCACCCCAGGTGATCTCACCAAGCATTTTAGACGGAAGCACTTAAAAAACATTAAGAGTAGCTAGGGTTTTAGCTGCAATCTTTGTAAAGTGTTCCTGGCGGACAAGAAGCACTTACAACGACATGCTGAAAGAATTCACAGAACTACATCTCCTAGGAGTTCCTATAATCGCTGCTAGCATGTAGGATATAATTTAATACCCTTCCATGTGTGGCGGAAAACTCTGCGTAGCGGCATACCGGTGGTGCTTCTCACCACAACAAGGTCAACCACAGCACAGAGGCGCAGAGAATCTCAGGATAGAGTCCTCAATGTCGAAGCTTTCTTTGCACTTCATCTTGCCGCCCGTAAATTCCTACTTGGCTGGCAATACCACAATTCGCTGCCAGCATATACTGCGACCTCGGATGTGCTAAAGGTTCAACGCACGTATCTAAGAATCAGCTAGGCTACAGAAAGATATACGAAGAGTGTGTCCTGAGCAAAATACTACAGCACTATTTGTTATGGAAATGTTACGCAAGTCTATTGCTCTGCAGAGCAGAATTGATAATCAAGGCGCGCTGCAGTCAGGCTTGCAAACAGATAAATCAAATCAAATCTGACCTTCAATTTGATTTGATTTAGATAGACCCATGGTCGATTTGATTTGATTTGATTTGATCTGGATTGATTTGGATCTATTTGGATCTATTTGGATATTTGGATAGCCCCACTTCTCTCCCACGAGGAGATGCATTAAGCTGCTCCTATAATATCTGCTTGCAGTCGGCCTCTCTGGGCTGTAACCATGTGTCCTGCAAGGCTGAATATTCGCTCCGGCTCAGACGACATCGCAGGAATTAAAAAGAGATCGATTGCTATCCGTGACAGACGTGGATACTAGCGTCTTCGGAGAAGCTAATACTGAATCGGATCATCTACTAAGCAGTCGCCTGGATCGGCAGTGGCAATCCACGCTGTGTACTCATCGTGCGTAGCTGAAGGTAAAGGTGCAGGTTGCGTGGTGGGCTTTCTAATAGACGCTATAAAGTCATCTAGGTTAGTAGTCTTCCTTGTAACAGTAGGCTGCTCAGGTATCGTATCCCGCTCGACAGGGAGGATGCGATATTCCTCCCACAGTTGTTGCACGGCTGCCTTTCCTCTCACTAGCTAATCAGGATAATTAGCCTATTGTGACTTAACAGTTAACTACTAAAAGGCGGGGTAGAGGACAAGGGCTGCGAGATATGCAGGACTGTCCTCAGTAAGAGTGTAGTATTAGTCTAGCTTTATCTAACCAAGATTGCAACTAATCTATAAGTGTAGTTCTTTATCTCGTTTATATTGTATCTTTAACTCTTCTAGATACTTTAGAAGCCACTCTATTGTTAGCAGAACCTCCTAGACCGCACCAAATTTCCCTAAAAAATATAAACACAAAGTTAAGCGGCAGGAAGCTAGATTTGGCTCACCTTCTTTAGGTCGGCCTTTAAGGCGCTTAGTAGCTGTCTTTAGCGGCTTTAATAGAGCTAGGTACTCCAAAATCACTAACCAGTCCTTAGCAGACATCTTATCGTCAACAATCGCAGGCTTCTTTCGGCTCTTCTTAGGCATCAGCTTTGTCCCGTTCTGAGTCCTCCTAGCCACGTACTAATTCCACTCCGTAGCTTCTGCCTAGACCATAGAGTCGAGCGCATTCCGAAGCTAGTAACCCCGTTCTATTATCGCCTTAGAGGAGTTCCAGCGGGTAGCGTTATCCGTAATCACATTGTACGTTGTTTTGTCTTTAAGATTTAAGGCGGTGTTCTTAATAAGCTGGAGCTTATAGAGCTTCTCTATGCGCTGTCCCAACCTTTGCACCTAGTGGACAATATTGTGCAGCTTGCCAATTAGGCCCTTCGACCTCTAGAGCTTCATCTCGTCTTAGACCTCTTTGTTAGCTTAGCAGTCCTCCTTAAAGGCATCAGCGTCCGTGCCGAAGAGAATAGACCAGGCGACGAGGTTAATAATATGTCCACAGCAACGAAGCCGCCTGTGCTGCTTGTCGAAGCCGAACTCAGCGCCTAGGTCTTCAAGGCAGGTGTTATTATTCTCCGCATTATCTGTGACGAAGTAGCTAATACGATCCTCTAGCCTATATTCGTAAATTATTTCACTAACGCAGTCTGTAAGGTTCTCGCTACTGTAACGACCCTCAATTTGTAGCAGGCCTAGAAGGAATGTACAGAACTTCCCTTCGTCGTTAAGAAAGTGCATAGTAAGACTAAGAAGGGACGTAAACTTGCGGGAGGTCCAGGCGTTAAAGGAAATATTAATCCGGCCTAATAAGCAGCTAAGAAGCTCTGTTATAACCCCCTTATAGCGATTAAAGGACCGTACAATCTATTCCTGCATAGTGCTGTGAGTTAAGAGACTCCCTAACTCGATAATCGCACCGTTTACGTATCCTATAAGGTCTCAGAAATAGGGACTTTTAAGCTTGTTAAACGGCACATTGTCGCAGGCCACCTATTAAATAAGCAAAGCTTGAAAATAAATAGGATCGAATGAAGCTATAAAAGCATTCATTAAAGCCTGGTCCTTCGGCTGATAAGAGTCCAGGTCTGCCATGTCAAAAAGCGTGCGTTGTTTCTTCCTCTTTAGCGGCAGTTGCCTATCTTTATTAATTCAGTAGACACTTTCTATATAGCTATTTACTTAACTTGTAGATGCAGAATCGTATATGTGCGTAGTTGTAGCCCTCTTTCGATAACACTCCTTACAGAGCTAGGAACGTCGACCTGACCCGGCTTTCTCGATGTCGTATCCATGCTCCCACACCCATCCCGTCCGCACCCTCCTTCTATGCTTACGCATGCAATAGCCTAGAAGGCGGCTCCAATCGATGCCTTCGTAACTAGTGTAACCGACCGCAGGGGGTGTGTCTCCCCTCCCCTCTCTACTAGGCTCAGATAGGTTAAAGTTAATAGGGCTGTTAAGGTTGCTGTAAGCGGTAGAAGGCGCAGTAGAAAGGCCTGCTAATGTGCTGTTGGCGTTAGGAGACTGCGCTATGTCAAATGCTAGCGAGGACTGTAGACTTCTAGACTAGTTACTACGCTCGCTGCTCAGAGCGACGGTGGAGTAGAAGGATAGATTCGCCGAGCTACTCTTCGCGCATGGCCGACACAGGCTCAACATATGTTCCATAGTTAGTAACCGTGCTTGTAAAAAGCAAGCCTACTATGCCCCTAATAAAAAGCAAACCCGCCGTACGGTACGCAAACTGGCTGGCTCAACTAAGCAGACGGCGGACAGTGATTGGACGAGTCCTTATCTGCGGGGCTTATCCAAATAATCAAATATCCAAATAAATCTGGGCGTTGCAATTTGATTCGATTTAGATGAGGCTTACCCCGATTTGGTTTGATTTGATTTGGATAGATTTGATTTGATTTGGATAGATTTGATTTGATTTGGTTAGATTTGAATTCGATTTATCTGTTTACAACCCTGCTGTAATGATGGTGCATGAATCCGTATCAGCGAGTAGTAGAAGCCAACGGCTTACAAAGGCTCTTAAGACTGCAACAGAGCGGTGTAGTCGCAAAAGGAAGTACATTCAAACAGATAGAGCAGGCGAGGTGGTAGACTTGATAGCTAAGAAGAAGGCTTGTAGTGAGAAGGTGCGCTCACCGAGACACTGCAGAAACCATAGGAATGCATAATAGTGGCGCTTCTGGAATTATAATACGGGCTTTAGTACATCTTGTGCAGCGTTTTGGTGTTGGGTGGAGTAGTCGTGATTTGGTTAGGTGCCCGCTTGGAGGTAAACCGCTATTGGGTAAAAATCAAGCAGAAAGGCTTTCGAACTCCGAAACGTTTGAGCAAGTCAGCAACTGAGGGAGTAGTCGGTTGATTGACAGGGTCTATCATAGTGAGTGAATATACATATCCTCCCGTTACATAAGTAGTGGTGGAACCCTAAGCCCCTAAGGATCCTCGATGGCTTATAAGCACAGCGTTAGGTACTTGTAATGAGAGTAACGTAAGAATAGAGCAGATGATCAAAACGTTCCATGTGCAACAAATGAGTGGTGTGATGCAAATCGTAAGTAGACTCTTGACCCTCAGTTTCATCCAAGCAATAGTTTCCAGTTAGCCAACTCAACATACTTCCTACTTTCGCTCTGAGATCGAAGTAGGGTTCAGACGCACTTGCCACTCTTGCACTTCTCGCCGCTTGGACACTTCTTGCCGCAGTCGCCGCAGTTGTTGTCGTCGTTGTCGGTATTGCAGCACTTGTCGCCGCACATCTTCTGGCCAGAGGGACAAACTGGGGCGCACTTGCCACTCTTACACTTCTCGCCGCTTGGACACTTCTTGCCGCAGTCGCCGCAGTTGTTGTCGTCGTTGTCGGTATTGCAGCACTTGTCGCCGCACATCTTCTGGCCAGAGGGACAAACTGGGGCGCACTTGCCACTCTTGCACTTCTCACCGCTTGGACACTTCTTGCCGCAGTCGCCGCAGTTGTTGTCGTCGTTGTCGGTATCGTAGCACTTTTCGTTACAGCATTTCATGCTTACAACTGTCTTCAACGGACCGCACTTATAGCAGGGGCCACCGCCTTGGGCGGCGAGGGATGTGCAGTCCTTGCCAGGATTGGCATAGTTGAGAGAACACCATTGTGCACACACACTGTTACCGGTAGAGCCAGGCTCCGCCCATATAGTTGCAGCTACGAACATAAGTCAGTGCTTGTAAGAGAATATCTCTACGACATGTGTGGGGTGTTACCAGAGACGAGCAAGGAAAGCAACACAATTCGGACCATTGTAAGCGGTTGGTTGTGCAAAGTTTGTGTTAGTGCGGTAGTTGTAACTCGCTATTGTGATATGGCAGCGGAAGTATGGCTTCTTATATATCTATTGAGGACCAACTACTTTAGCCTAGATGTTGAAGGAGGAGATTTACTTCTACGCCATACTAAGTCATATCTGTTAAAGCCTCAAAGCCACTATGATCTGCAGGGAATATCGATTCTCGCGTAATGATTATCATACGGCAACTGGTCCCACCTTTATATGTCATATTCGCAGCCGGCATGCGAATACTTTCCAGGCTCTCCCTAGAATGCGGCATAGGCAGATACTGGCTCCGATTCGTGGTTGTAGGCTCCCCTGCAGATTTGCCAAGAAGCAAGCTTACTCGAGTAATTTGAGTCGCCATAAGCATATGTAAAGCGCACAGCTGGCACTCCAGAGCTAGTTTCTCCCTTTCTCTCTACACGACCATTACATCACAGTCTGCAATATTTCGGCATGGCTATTGTTCTATGTCCACCGGTGTGGACAGGAAATACAACATGTTGAAGTGACTACGCTATGCGATCCAGTTTGTTTGTACTATAAGCTATGATGCATTAGCTCACTCGTAGATCCTAGTTAACTGTCCGCTCTAGTTGTGGGGATGCCAAACATCCGTATAATACAGGCCGTTCGAGCGGGTGATCAGGGTGGCACCTGGACCGAAAGTGCATGAAGACCTACTAGTTGAACGTGTCAATATGAGAAAAAAGCCACCACCATCAGCTGCAACACAATGACCTACAGTCGCCCCCACAATCGTCAACGGCGTGGTTCTAGGACAGCCTTCTCGCTAAAGGAGTCTTGACACGGTTAGTAAAAGAATTTCCCACTGACACATGCAGTGTCCGATCAGCGAGCTGATTTGAGTTTCCTTAACAGTAACCTGCAGCAGTTTGAACTACTCAAATTTTTGAACCATCTTCCCAGTTTTGAAGTGTATTCTGCATTAAGCGATGGCGTCTTACGCGTATCCGTATGACAAGTCTCAGCGCTCTATACTCTCAGGCACCTTTCACTAGCTCATTTACATTTTCCTGTCTTGGTAGTCTCGTTCTCCGCTCAGGTATTTGCACCTATATCTTCCGGGGCTAATATCACGGTTCTAGAAACAGCAGGTATTAGGCAATTGAAATCAGGTTCACTAAAGTCAAATTGAACTAAGATGCGTGTTTCAACAGTGGGAGGACAGGAAGTGTTGACTATAAAGCTGTTCTGTTACTGTATTCGTTTGAAGAACTACCATATCGGTCCGTTTATACACAACCTCACTGTACTAACCTCACTCTACTGCGACAGATAACGCCTGATTAACTATACAATCTTGACCACAATTGCCTAGTATCAGAATTGAGATGAAAGGATCTGGAAAGCTACGAAGGGAGCTTTTGTTAAAGCGCCTGTTTGCCAAGGGTCTACATTCCTTGCTCTACGGGTCTAGTCCTTCACAGTAGTAGGGTCTAGAACTTGTATCGATTAAACTTGCTTTAAGAAACATTGTTATCAGGACCAGAGACTCAAAGACCACAATCTGTCTCTGATGCTCCATGGAGAAGAGTGTGAAGCTGAGAAGTAGACTAGAGCGAGCAGAGTATACAGAGTGCAAAAAGACAGAAATTTCTAGCTCTACGCACGTGCACGGGATAATTGGACAACATGTGGGTATAAGTGCGCAAAAACTCTGTGGTAGTATGAAATATTTTCTTGTTCAACCCAGTTGTGAACAAAGGTGGTTGAGTTGCGTCATGGAATTAGCGCAAATTACTCGCTTAGCTGCAACTTTAGTGACGTGGAACAGTTGTGGGGATAACACTTCCCCGCCTTGTGGCGTTCTACGCTTGTTTGCAGTTTGGCCAAGATCGTTCAACCTATCACCGGATCCAGTTTATTCTTCGGTACTATTGCGTCTAGAGCTTTAGGCAATGAGGATGCTCTGACGTCAAAGCTTTTACTGAATGCTCGCCGAACACCCAATACGGAGCACAGAGTAGCTTTCGCTGAGATAAGCTCAGCTGTGTGGCCAGCGATCTTTACGCGAAGCAGCTGCTCAGGGGCATCAGATTGGAGCGGCTTCGCCACGACTTCGACGTTGCGAAGATTGGGGTCTTGCCGCTTAATTATTGCAGATCATACAATCGACTCGAAAGGCACTTCAGAGCCGCTGGCATCGCGATTGGATATGTGCTAGGGTTGTGTGAATCTACGCTGGTGGATGGGTCGGGTCGGGTTGGGGTTGGGGTTGCCTAAATAGGTAATGACTAGCTCAAACCCAGCCTAGTCATTATCTATTTAGGCAACCCCAACCCCAACCCGACCCGACCCATCCACCAGCGTATGTGAATCTGGTACTGAATAAGCAGTAGTGACTAGCTTACTAGCAAGCAAAACGTCGACCCCACATTCACCAGTCGGAATGCACAGGTTTATTCGCTCGTCAGAGCTGGTCGGTCTAGCTATGTGTATCTACATGGGGAACGAGAAGCCGGACTACGACGTACTTCTGGCAGAGCGTGACCAGGTCAAACAGCTGCGAGACCATCGTTGCGGAGGCGAGCCATGAATGCTTGTGATTAAGCACGTTCAGAAAGGTTCGCATCAACTGGGGATCGCCCTCCAGCAAGCGCTACACGATCGCAGGTCATTGTTGTGTAACGAACGTCCGGAACTACGGCACCTGCTCGATCACACACTTGGACACATCAAAGAAAGCTCTTTCTTTGCCATCCAGATTTGTGAGGTGTTCCTGGTCATCTCATCCATGGTATTCTCAGCCTTCGGTTTCGTGCTGGCGTCATGGTGGCGCTTGCATTGGCTCATGATGTCGGAGAGCCAGTAAAGACGGGACGCGCCGAGGAGTGAAGGTGAGGCTGACAACGGGACGAGAAGGCCTATGGGGAGATACTGCCTTCCTGTATTGTAAGGGGGTTATGCCTTTGCGAGTATTACATGCCAAGTTGACTTCCATTAGGACGACATGCTCGCCTTCTGTGATGAAGGTCTGTTATCACTTGTGAAGACGTCGGCTCAGGGCGCAGCATTGTTGTATCACGATGGCTAGGATTGTCGCCTACAATCCCACATTAGATACCACGCCGAATCAGTGCAGCGTGTGAACAAGACTTACGCGGAAGGGACGCGTGATGGCCTGTAGAGACCGTTGCAGCCTCTGGCAGATGTATCTGCACGCTTTTGTAACGGTAATTCCAAAAATTGAGTTCTCGCTGTTTGTCGTGTTTTCGGCCGGGTCCGCAACATCGTCGATCAAAGTACTGTATAACGTCCCCTGCCCGTAAGCGAGAAATGCCCCTCAGCGAGATGAACCGACCCTCCAGACGACTCAATCTTTCCCACCCACATCTATAGACCCGTATTCAATGCTATCCTGTCCTTTAACCACATCTCTTTCGCCTTCCGTACTGCAGCAGGAAAAATACAGTCGTTGTGGCCATGCCGGCCATGAAGTCACGCGCAGCACCAAAAACTACTTTGCCTTCTTGCTCCGCTTAGTTACTACTGTTAGCACTCCTTCTGTTTCTAAACTGCTAGAACGACAGGCCTAGCCTAGACGCGCATTCCCCTAGGCTACCAAGACGATTACGCGTCGAAAATATGTACTCCGAGGCTATCTCTGTGTTAGAGACACCTGCCCTTGGCACTGTGCGTTTTAGCAGCCGACTCTTGTGTGAGGCTGGTGTGATTTGTCCCCCGCCGAAGTACCGGAAATGGCAACTTTTGCGCTCCGCATTGCAACTCCACTGCATCTCTAAGTGTAATTTTTATCTTTGAAGCTTGGGATACGTTTTGCATACACTAAAGTACCCCTCACCTGCAATTTTGTAACTTCTGACAGCGATGGGAACGAGCTAAATGGAGTTGAAGTTGGCGATTTCTTCGAAAATGTCACCAACTTTAACACGCAATTGAACCACAACACAGACTGACCTTTAACTTTAGATTGTTAGGGAAGCTTTGCGAGGCTCTAGAGTAATTTATGACGTTTAAAAACCTACTTGCAATTTTGCTGGTGTTAAGCTGTGTGGATGCAAAACCATTCGGTACTTCGGTGGGGGACAAATCTCAAAAACGGGGGGACAAATCACGCCGGCCTAGTGGGTTTCAGCCCAAAACGGACAGATTGAGGATTCTCCGGTTTTCATTCCCTGCCATCAAAAATGTCGTCTTTCTATTACATTTTGATACAGGAACTGTGCATTGCTATCGAAACTTATAGTTGAGACTCCAACATTAACAAATTTCTGCTGTTGCGTGTTGCGTTACGATGCTGCAAACATGGAGATCTGGTGGGACGCGCGACCGCGTTCAGCGCAACCCCGCCCAACAACAACTGCAGAAACCGCCGCCCGCTGCGCGCCCAACCCGTCCAACCCGCCAGCACGCTCGGGTGAAGCAACATCAGCGGTTGTCTACTTTCTCCATCAACGTTATTACTATGATGTGCAGATTGAGAAGGCATAAGCATACGCGATATGGAAAGACTCGCTCTCGCCTCGAAACGCAGTGCGCTCGCCCGTTAGCACAGGCACTGCAGTCATGTGGCGTAGCATCCCGATGATGACGATGACGATGACGCTGACATGGTTCCTCGGCATACCAGCCGAGCACATGCAGTGCGTCCACACGTCCACAGCGAGAGGCGACTCTTCGACTTAGTTTCCTCCTAGTGCCTCCGCGTCAAAGTAGAGTGCTGGCATTCATGTTTTCCGGCAAGCTTCTGGTACGAAAGTGCTCATCAGAGTCCAATGCGTCTATCTCTGTAAGGTCGTCTTCCATTGTCATCGTGGTGTTGAGTTACAAGTGGGTCAAATGTGTAATGTGGAAGTGGTGGGGTGTGCATAACGCGACCATGCGCATTACGCGCACGGACAAAATAAGCATAATATGGAAACATTCGATCCCACTTCGAAACGCAGTGCTGCAGTCATGCAGTGGGGCTGACATGGTCCCACCTGCCGCGTGCGGGAAATGAGTTGTGATTGTGCACCACGCTCCCCGGAACTGTCGAGACGGCGACGCGCCCCAAATCTCGACGCGATAATGCGGGCTGGTACGCTTGCCTCTGACAGGCAGACTTGCTAAGAAGACTTGCAGATACAAGTTATATCCCGCCTTTTGTAGTTTCCGTGACGCGGTCGGTCCAGACGCAGTGGATAGCGCTGTCAGAAAGCACGTTGCGTACACTTGTCCGTACGTAACCGTGCCAAAGCAGTCTTTGTCCCAAGTATTGCCGCAATGGCCTTTCGCATCCGTCTTCGAATGTTGTTCCGTTTCTCCAACGATTGTAGTTATTGCCTCCGCTGCGCTAGGCTTGTCACGCCCACCATTCGATGGTGCAAGATGTTGCTGCGCCGCGAAGATGCAGACCACAACACGACGGCAGTTTCGAACGCTGCAAGAACTTCGATGCGAAGGCATCGCCTTGACCTCTGCTCGTTGGCAGCGGAATCTCAAGGACCAGGCACAGTACGCCTGCTGTAACTGCTGTGCCGCTTCCTCGCACAAACTCATAACCCAGTAAGCCCTTGTAGATCGTCTATCAATCATGACATGCCCCATCGTCAGCGTTTTGCCCATGTCAGTGATATGCGCGGAGATAGATACTCAGCATGCGATGCTGAACATGTGCACTGATACAGTCGCTACTGTAGTGAATGCGGCTTCACTCTTGCGCATAGCTGCAACACCGTCTTGCGCTGATCTGCCAGTATGGGTGTTTGGTCCCACCTTCGGTACGTAGTTAACCGCTAACCGTCAGCGTCATCCTCCAGCTACGCATGCAAGAATCGAACACAGAACAAAGACTATTACTAGTCAGCAATCAATGATTACATTCGCCTGGTCCTTGCCGGAGGGTCAACCTCAGTCCAGTGATCGGAATGGTCTGGTCTGACTTGATCTTGGTCTAGTCTAGACCGCCAAGATTTGGTCTGGTCTGGCGATTTTTTGAGACCATGGTCGGACCGGTCTGGATGATCGGACCGGTCCGGCTATAAATAGGTCCACGTGACTAGATCTAGACTAATTCGGTTAGAACATTTAGCACAACATGAATCATTGAGATCAAGGTGAGTCTTCCACTCACATAGAACAATCAAGTCCTCAACGACCTGCTTATATGCTATTGTTATGGAGCCTTCAACACCAACCTCACCGTCCCCATCGAATATCATGAGACTGCAAGGGGCTGCGCAAAGTATGCCGATGCCTGGTAACCGGATTGTATTCGATAAAGAAGAAAACCTATCTATGGTGCTGCGATATCTATATACGTTTAGCTTATCGTTCGCGTAGCATCTTGAAGCTTCTAGAATGTCGAGGAGGCTCCGAAGGTTCCACCGAGGATCACTATAGCATCCGGGCTCTAGCCTGTTACACAAATAGACATA
The DNA here is from genome assembly GCF_907166805.1 of Alternaria atra. Taxonomy (NCBI): domain Eukaryota; kingdom Fungi; phylum Ascomycota; class Dothideomycetes; order Pleosporales; family Pleosporaceae; genus Alternaria; species Alternaria atra. Next base: position 15,690 of record NW_025091309.1, read on the forward strand.
GCACAATGACTATGCACATGTCCAGAGGCAGACTTGTCGGAAGAGATTTGCGAAGGGGCTACAAATGGCCGTTACGCGTTGTAGATAGGAATTCAGAATGAAAAGCTCGATGGGCTGCGACGTGGGGCTATTCCATCGGTTTGACTGGCCTCGTCAGCTGCTGTCTATATATCAGAATATGGCTTACTCGTCGTAAGAGAAGTGTATATATACTGTCACTCCTGACTGTCAGCTGCTTATTCTAGGTCTCCCATCCTGCAAGCGACCCGACTACGATCATGGGTGCATGGACCGGCTTTACGACACAGTCCAGAGTTGCTATCAGTCAATCAGTCAGTTGTCAGTTCATCTATGCGGCTCAAACTGTCAGTCCGGGAGTAGGAAACTGACCTGATTGACTGCTAAGACATTTTTGGAGTCGCGAACTGAAACTGAACTGACTGCCAAGACCGCTATCTTCGTGTTGCACTGACTGATTAATTGCTATCTAATTGCTATAGTCAATAGTCGTATTTACTAAGATAATCTTGTACTGCGGCGATCTCAGCTATTGTATGCCCTCCTGCTGGTGTTTTAAGACCTAACTGCCGCCAGCTCTTTAAGCACTGCAGCGCGTTAAGCAACTTAGGCTTTATTTGCAGCCGCCGCGTGCCTAGCATGTCACCAAGCTCGCTGAACGTACGCTCACAATCAGCAGCTGAGGCTGGTATTGTAAGCACGTTAATAGCAAACTTAGCAAGCGTTGGGTACTGCTGCGTCTGTAACTGCCAGTACTTAAGCGGATTAAGAGCCATCGGATCGTCCTCTGCGATCGCTGGTACGCGTTTCCACCGCTCGTACTCATCGCCAAGATGCTCCTCTATCTGCTTAACAGCAGCGTCTAATTGCAACTTTAGAAAGGCAGATCGCGACGCTGTTGGACCAACAACACGCACTCTCTTTGCCGGGCGCCTCTTATCGCTGTCGCTTGTCGCGCTGCCAACCACTGTTGCTTCTTGAAAGCCCTTCCACATCGCTATAAAAGCGCGATGATTGTTTGTAAGCCACCCATCGCGGTAGTGAGGGCCGTCGCGCTGCGTGTTGTGATCATCAGGCGCTTTCTATAGTGCCTCGAGATGGTGCTTATAGTGTGGGTGGTGTCACGGGGTCGGCAGGCAGGGAAGATAGGTGCACGTGATCAGTATGTTCACTACGATATCGCTGACAGTACGGGGTCAGGCTAAGACAAGGACGTAGCTCAAGGAGCGTACGACAGGGCGCGTTCGCGCAGGAATTTCAGCGATCGCACAGCTGCTCGCTTAGCAGCTTGGCGCGCTCTAATAGGCTATCTAGGTCAGCGCCGTGACACTGTGTGTAGAACTCAATCAATCTCAACTCAATCTGAGCCTAAAAAAGCACTCAATCAATCAATTTAGACGGCGTTAGATTAATTGATTAATTGATGACCAGTCTGACGGTATCGGTGTCGCATCGCATGTTGGAGATGATCCTAAAGACAATGTGAGCTGCTAGTGTGAACGACTGTGTCAGAGTTGCTAACAATCAATCTAAACTGATGAGACTGACTAACTGACTGATTGCTTGGCAGTCAGTTCAGTGTCAGTTTGGAGCTCTCGTCTTATCAGTTAGTTCAGTTCAGAACTCTTAAACTGGCTGGATTGACTGATATGAGATTGATACATAGTGTTGCGGAGGCTTATTCTAGGCTGTTGATGAGGCTGTTAGTGAGGCTGTTGATATAGTTTCTGTAAGCGGCTAGCGCCAAACCTTAATGTTGCAACTCAATTGCGCAACGCTCTAAATCCTAACTCTACGCTAACGCTACCATCTATCGACGCGCCTACTTACGGGCTATACTAGTTTCTCTTAGTGCTGATATGACCTAGCAATCGAATCAGAGCCTCCGCCGACTTGTTGAGCGCGATAAACACGGAGATCTACCTGCGAACGCGTCGGTCACGCCATCTGTTGACAACAACACCGAGCTTAATCGCATTAACTAGTCGATTGACGCGCTAATTAGCGAGGCTATAGATGAGGCTGATAATACTTTTTTTGACGGCTTAGACTGGTCACGGGTTCCGTACCTAGAGAGGCGACAGAAAGAGCACGCTAGAGGTGCCCCAAGTTGGATATACAAGTACGGCTGGCTAGTATATCATCGTATCAAACATCGTAACTACTAGCTCTGTTTCTATTGCCGCATACACAAGAAACTTAGGGGCGAGTACGACGCTAGATTAACGTTAGCAGCAGCTACTCACCTAGCTAAAGGTGTGCCCGGCTACAGCGTTAGTGCCCAAGGACCTCTCTAACGAAGCCGCGATCCTAACTAGGGCTTAATTGTTAGCCTTATGCGCGATAGTGGTGTTGAGGTGTCGCAGGAGGTTGCGAATGAGATATTATCGTTATTTACAAAGCGCAAGTTTCAAGACGCGCTAAAGGACTAGATAGCTGCTGATAACCAAAGCCTCCGCGTTATTGAAACGCCTACCTTTCGTTAGTTAATTCGAGCTGCTAATCCGTTAGCAGAGGCAGTACTTTGGCGTAACGACTAGTCTCTCTGCGACGCGATTGCTGCCGAGTATCACTCGTACATACCTGCTGTTCGAAGCTACCTAAGCGGCGCGCGGTCCCTTATTTATGTCTCCTTCGATAACTAGACGTCGACTAGCGGCAAGCATAGACTTATGGGCATTTGCGTACATCTAATAGACGCAGCGGGCGATGTGCAGGACTTTGTTCTGGGCTTGCCAGAGCTTTATGGGCAGCACAGTAGTAATAATATTAGCGCTGTTGTTGCAACAACGCTAACAAACTTTAGGGTAGACATGGCGTTAGTGGGCTATTTTGTGCTTAACAACGCATACAACAATGATACTGCCGTCTATTATCTGGCTGGTATATACGGCTTTGACGCCTCTAAGCGGCGTCTACGCTGCTGCTGCTATATACTCAACCTTAGAGCTCAACTTATCATATGGGGCAAAGACCGCGACGCATACGAGAACGCTGGTAACAGCCTTAGAGACGAGGAGGCTTTTATAAAGGAGTAGCGTTAATATAGGCCTATTAGTGTACTATTTGATATTATCGCGTCTATCTGTACGCCCTAGTCGCGCGAGCTGTTACAGAAACTTCAAAGAGTTAAAGCTGAGTCGCTAGGTAAGCCTGTTGTTCTCCGAGAGCTGATCAGGCCAGTTAAGACGCGCTAGAACTCCTACTTTGCTGCCTTTGTACGCGCTGTTGAGCTCCAAGGCCCGCTTAATAACTACGTCGAGCATAAGCTTTCTGAGGGTCGTCACAACGAGGTTATTGCTCGCCGCTCACGGCGACCTGGAGGTAGCGATAGCGTGTTCTAGGAACCTAGGCTTTTTCTGCGCGAGGGTGGCCTAAACGCTGGCGACTAGGCAACAATCACAGAGTATATAAAGCTTCTAGCGCCCTTCGCAGAGGCCTCTAGGCTGCTAGAGGGACGCAGTAAACACAGCCGCCACGGCGCAATATAGGAAGTTCTGATTACCTTTGAGTGGCTACTTAACGAGCTCGAAGCGCTTAAAGAGCGCTTAAAGGATATTAATTATAATAATCTGTTAGCGCTAGAAGACTACCTTATGCTTAACGTTAACTTAGCTTACAAGAAACTATCGCAGTACTACTTAAAGTTTAATAACGCGCCTGTCTACTACGCTGCTACAGTGCTCTACCTACACTATAAGCACTATCTTAAGGCACTATAGAAAGTGCCTGATAATCACAACACGCAGCGCGACGGCCCTCACTACCGCGATAGGTGGCTTACAAACAATCATCGCGCTTTTATAGCGATGTGGAAGGGCTTTCAAGAAGCAACAGTAGTTGGCAGCGCGACAAGCGACCATACATGGGCACTTCCGTTCGTTCATTCGTTCGTTCGTTTCGTTTAAACCGTTTATGCACGTTTAACCGTTTAGCCGTTTATAGGCATTCGAAAACCATTGAAACGGTTAAACGGGTTTCTAGTCTTAGCAATCGAAACATCTTTCAAGTCCCTCGACATCGGTCTCAAACCATTATACTAAGTTCAAAACCTCGTCTTTTAACTATCAATATGTCATCTAACACATCGTCTATTATTAATGCTACGGAAGCCCCCTAAAATGTCAATGGACTACCGCTAAACTTCCTCTCAATTATGGAGATCACGAAGGAGCGTTCAAATACACGCGGACGCAAGTCTAGAGGTAAAACCTTCTATGCTTGCACCGTGTGTCGAGATAAACGATACGACTATAAGGTAAATGCTGCCAATCACGTCAGAAACAATCATCCCGTCGCATCTAGATCTACTAGGTCCGTATCGGGTACCCAGCGCTCAATCTCCGCGCATTTTCGTCCTGTAGCAAGCGAGGATGCGATTCGAAATGCCTTTAACCCGCAAGCATACTAGGAAGCATTAATTAGTATACTTACGCGTTAGAGAGTGCCCTTTTTAGCTATTGAATGGAATGAGTTTAAACAACTAGCTCTCGCGTGTAACCCATACATTAAAGACTCCCTTATTACCTTACGGCGCACGATGGTCCGATATATTACAGCAAACTATGATTTTTACAGTAGCGAGATCAAGGACAGTCTCACTACCACGTCAAGTCCGATCTATATCTTAACGGACCTCTAGACATCGCCACATAGACACTCTCTACTTGCTGTGTGTGCACAGTAGGTAGACAAAGACTATAGGCTTTGTAAGGCACTACTATCTCTACTAGAATGTCTAGAGAGTCATTCTGGAGAAGCTTAAGCGCAGGCAGTTATCGATACTCTAGAGAAATATGGGATACAGTTAAAACTTAGATAGCACACAGGTAACAACGCGACGTTAAACGACACTTGTCTTAAGTCTATACAACGCAAGCTAATAAGTAGACATAGGGTTAGTTAATTACGCAGTGTAAGCTATAGGCTAACATTAAGCAGATCAAATTCAACGCAAAAGGACGTCGTATACGCTGTATCGCGCATATTATTAACCTCTCCCTTTAAGCCTTCCTTCTCGCATCTTCTAAAGAGGCTCTCGTCGCAGCACTCGAGGCAGCATCCAGAGTCACTAGAGAGGAGCTTCTCTCTCAGTTTTCTAAGGTCCTAGCTTCTTATCAAAAGAAGGCTGCTGCTAAACAAAATACAGCAAAGAGAAAGAACGGAGAGCCAGCCAGAAAGCACAGGCGCAAGGGCAGCACGGCTAGCAACGTGTCCGTAATATTAACTAAAGACTTTAGCGGCGTTAAAAATGTCCCTACATTACGCAAGCTTTACAGCTTAGCTGTGTAGCTAAGGTTATTAACCCTCTACTAGAATGCGTAAGATAAGGCAGTAGGACTGCGTTTAGGAATAGATAATCGCACCCGCTAGTCGTCCTAGTATCAGGTCATTAATCGTGCGATTAGAAAGAAGGACGAAATCCAGTCCTTTATGTCTGATTACGAAGATGCTATCAGAGACAACCGGCTACTAGTTAGAGATTAGGAATTGCTAGGCAAAGCACACACGTTTCTTCAACCATTTGCTTCAGCAACATTGTACGCAGAAGGAGACGACTCGTCTATCTTACAATTGTTAATGCTAATGGATATGTTGTTACTCCATTACGAAGAACAACAGGTACCCTTCAATTTATCTACATCAAGTCGATTACTAACATTTTATTAGAAGATATATTAATTAGATGAACACTACGACGAACATATAGTTCGAGCTATTAATATAGGATAGTTTATTCTCTCTAAATACTACCGCTTAACTAAGGAGGTCCCTGTATACGCCGCCGCTCTCCTCCTTGATCCCCGTAAACGCATCGCGTATATTAAGCAGAACTAGCTAGATAAATGGCACGAAGATACTATTACCTCGGCCACAGCATTCTAGCAAACGGAATTTAATCACGGACCCCCTAGCGAATATCCCTCTACTCCTATAACGATGCTATTACTATTAGCAAAGAAGTAGAATTAACTCGCGATACTATTAAAGAAGCTAGAGGTTAGGACTATTAATGCGAGAGTTAGTGATAATTTTACTAGTTTCATTAACAGTATAGCAACAGATATCCCTCTAGATTGTACGCCTCTAGGGTAGTAGTGTTAACTACAGCAGAGAAGGCAGTATCTAAAACTTAGCCGCATAGCGATTAGTGTTCAGTCTATCCTAGCGGAGTTATTAGAGCTAGAGAGGACGTTTTCTAGGGCAAGAAGGATATGTTTATAGGATAGATTACGAATTATATGCAAAACTATCGAGATAATTAAATGTACGGGCAATTAGCTACGTCAAGGACTTATACGGCCCCTCTATAAGAACGGGATAGGTTTAATTAGAATTCTAAGGCTAGAAGGTAACTCTTAGGATGTTAAGGATGATAGTGGGCATTATTTCGACTAGTATTAGAGCAAGTAGGCGCTGTGGATATTTCTCACCACTATAAGTCGTTCATTCGTTCGTTTAAATCGTTTATTCGTTCGTTTAGCCGTTTGCAATATTTTTAAACCGTTTAACCGTTTGAGAAATTTTCGACCGTTTAAACGGTTTGCCCATGTATGCTTCGCGAAGGTAGCTGCACCTCTTACGCGCTTGACAGGCGACGTAAGCTTTACCTGGGGAGATGAAGAGCAGCTAGCGTTCGATAAGCTAAAGGAGATCTTCATCATGGAACCTAACCTAGCAACTTTCGACTCTGAACGTGATACGGTTCTGGAATGCGACTCTTCTGGTTACGCCGTGGGAGGAGTGTTGTCTCAGTACGACGACGAGGGGATACTGCGCCCTTGCGCATACTTCTCGAAAAAGAATAACGCCCACGAGTGCAACTACGAGATTCATAATAAAGAACTACTAGCGATTATCCGCTGCCTAGAAGAATAGGACGCTGAACTGCGCTCAGTCAAGAGCTTCAAGGTAATTACGGACCACAAGAACCTAGAGTACTTCATGAAGCCAAAGGTGCTAAGCGAGCGTCAAATCCGCTGGGCAGCGATGTTGAGCCGGTTCAACATGGAAATTCTGTACCAACCAGGAAAGCAAAACGTACGAGCTGATGCGCTCTCACGTAGAGAACAGGATCTACCTGAAGATGCAGACGACGAACGCCTCCAGAAGCGTATTATTCAGGTCCTAAAGCCGACCTCCCAGTGCTACGAGGAGAGTAGTGAGGAACGAGACGATCTACCAGTGAGCTGGGTAATGTCTGCGAGGATACGTGTGGGACGAACGGGAATACGTCCTAACCCGACTGAGGAACAGTCGGAAGACCTAGTTCCTACCGTAAGTGAAAGCAGCGTAGAACAGGTAGAGCGCCACGGTGAGGCGTTTGGAGAACAAGTCAAACCAGAGGGCCCAGCTAGCCAAGGCGACAAGCTAGAACAACCTAACGAGCTCGAGGAGCTATGGTTAGATGCCCTAAAGGACGATCGGCAATACAGAGACGCCATGCAAGCAGTGCTAGATCAAGAACGAAGGTTCCCTCCCAGCTTGGGCGTGAAATGCTCGATCTCAGAGTGCTCGGTTAACAACCAAGGGGAACTGTTATACCAAAGCAGGAAATGGGTGCCCAACAACGAGAAGTTGCGCACCCGAATTATCAGCGAAGCACATAATTCCCTTTCAGCCGGCTACCCAGGCAGGGAAATCACTTACAGGATAGTAGCTCGAGACTTCTTCTAGCCAGGTATGTCAGATAATATCAGACGCTACGTAAGGAACTGCAATACTTGCGGAAGGACGAAACCATAGAGAGAGGGTACCTAGGGATTCCTAAAACCATTGCCACTACCCAATAGGATATGGAAAGAAATCTTAATGGACTTTATCGAAGGACTACCAGAGAGCGAAGGCATGACCTGCCTTCTAGTCGTTACCGACCGACTAAGCAAAGGGTCTATCTTTATCCCATTACCAGATATTAGAACGGAAACAGTAGTCCGAGCGTTTATCAGACAAGTAGTAGCTTACTACTGGTTGCCTAACGCGATCACGTCCGACAGAGGCAGCTAGTTCGTCAGTGTCCTGTAGGAACGCCTTTGCGAGATCCTTAAGATTAATCGACGGCTTTCTACTGCCTTCCACCCACAGACTAATAGAGCGACAGAGCGAATAAACAGCGTGTAGGAAGCACAGACATGCCAACAAGCAAGTTTTTTGATTGACTTAATTGATTCTTAATCAAAAGCTCAATCAAGTCAAGATCAATTCGCCCATAGCGTTTTTCTAATCAAGAACAAATCGAAGCCCTCTTTTTGATTGAATTGATTGATCAGATTGATTAGGTACTAATACTAGGGCGATTTCTAAGGTAGTTAATAAGGTTGCTAGGCAGTAGATAATATTAATAGGGTGACATATTAGTGGTGTTAAGTTTCAATTAGTAAGCAACCTTCTGATCTAACTAGCTTACTCTGCGACGTAGTATCAACATTTAACATCAGCCTATATCTTATATTAGCGCCTATTGTTGTTATCTCTAAGGCTCCTTACGCGCTATTACTATCTGTTATGCCTCTAAAGGCCTTTAAACGCGCTGCTAATCGCGCTGCTGCGTTAAATAAACGCGTCAAAGTCAACGACAACTCTTAATCGCAGTCTAAGATGCCTGTACAAACCTTACCACGCAAAGCCCTTAAGGTTGCGGCTAGTTAAGCTACAGAGAAGGCTCCGTTCGAATCGCAGCTGCGCGACCTGCTGCCTAACAACGCGATCGATCTGCTAACTAAGGGCTTACGAGCTGCTACAGAGGCTTTAACTGAGGCGTCTAATAGCTACGATAGAGGCGAGCTTAATAGTTAGTTTAAGGATAAATACGATGGTCTTAATTAGGCTTATATATCGCGCTTTATGAAGCCGCTGAGGACGCTTAAGGGCAGGAAAAGCTAGGTCTTTGAGCACGGTTATCGCGTCGCCTTAATAGCTGATCCGCAGAGGACTTTCTAGATCTGCAGGCATTGCTATAAACATTAGAGATTAGAGGGGAAGCAAGCGTTAGAGGTGACGCTATCAACAACTGCTGCAATAACTTATATAGCACAGAACAGAGTTAGCTACCGCCTTAACTGTTAGGGCCAGCTTGCTAAGGCTGCGCTACCTTGAGGTTAGACGTCCCTGCGATTATTAAGCGATAGCGGTGTTGTTGTATCGCAGGAGGTCGCTAATGAGATTAGAAACTTTGATGTATAAGGCTTTCGATACGCTGCTGTTAGCTGGTTAGTTAATAACAACTACGCTCTCCGTGAGTTTAAGACTCTAGCTTTCCGTAAGATAATAGTATACGCTAATCTAGAGGCAGCAGAAGCTTTATAGGTAAGTCGTACTAGCGTCGCGAGCTTTGTTATAAGGCTTTATCGCTACCTTGAGCCGCAGGTTGTTAACGACTTGTCGCAATCTATAAGTTAAATCTATATTAGCTTTAACGGGTAGACGACAAGGGGTAGTAAACGAGGGTTCTTTAGTATTGTTGCTTATTACGCTAACGCCTGTGGTAACGTTAGGGACCTACCTATTGCCTTACCGCAGCTTACAGGCGCTTATAGTAGTAATAGGATTGCTAATATAGTTGCAAAGACGCTGCAGCAGTTTAGTATTAATCGTTCTAAGCTAGGCTACTTCGTCCTTAATAACGCATCCTCGAACAATTAAGCTGTCGCCAAGCTTAGCGAGTTATACGACTTCAAAGCTCCTTTTTGCCGCCTCCGCTGCGCGCCTCACACGCTTAATCTTATAGGCTAGACAATTATGTTTAGACTCGACAAGGAGGCGTACAACAGCGATAGCAGTGACGAGCAAGATACAGAGGCGCGATACTTGCGAGACTGGCGAAGAGACGGCCCGCTAGGAGTACTAGTCGATATCATCAACTACATCAAAACGCCTTAGCAACACGATCTGTTCGCATCGCTTTAGCGCTTAGTTAACGATTAATTGCACACAGAAATAACACTAGAGCTAATTAAGCCTATTATCACGCGATAGAATAGCTATCACGACGCCTTTAAGCGCGCAGTTTAGTTATTAGAAACCTTTAACCTATACGCCAACACTTATATTAATCGCATCGCGCGCGATAACGCATATGCGCAATCGCGCGATAACAAGCTGCCTAACGCGCCCTCCTAGATGCGATCTAACAGACTAAAAGCAGCAGATTAGGCAGTAATAACTAAGTATATTAAGGTGTTGAAGCCGCTCAAGGAGGCCACAAAACGCCTTAAGGCGCGCAGCAAACAAGGAAGCTTTAGAGCTATATATAATGTCATCCTAGTATTTAAATACGTAATTAGAGCTTACGAGGCGATACTTAGGACCTACGATCATGTTGACTTTAACGCTCATCCTAAGGCTCTAGAAGATTACCTCGCGATTAACCTTAATGCTGCCTAGCGCAAGGCTAACAATTACTACACTAAGCTCGATGCCTCGCCCGCTTACTATAGCGCAACTTACCTTTACCTATACTACAAGAACTACTGCTTAAACAGCTAGCGTGACAAGCCTTACTAGATTGTCTTAAACGAGGCAGAGTTGCAGCAACTGTGGGCACAATACAAGCCTATATCGCAGCCAATCACGCGCCTAAGGCCGCCGCGATTAGGCAGTATTAACGACGCAATTGCTGCGCTCGTTAACGTCGAGCCCGCAAACGAGGTAGATATATTAAAGATAGATGAGCTTGATCGCTGGCGGCGATATAAGCTACTGTAGACAAAAGAGCAGTTTAAGCAGGAGGGCAATCTAATCAAGTATTAGATCAGCCTGCGATCGCGATATCTAAATCTATCGCGATTGGCTATTAATCTGCTTACTATACTAGCTAGCAGCTGTTAATGTGAGCGCCTGTTTAGCGAGCTTGGCGACCTATTAGAGCCTCGCAGGCAGAAGATCGGATCTTAGCTGTTAGCGGCTATCTAATGTACCCGGAGTTAGAAAAGAGCAGGTTTTAAGCCTCCTTATAACTAGGAAGATAGTCTTACTAACTAGGAGATAATTAGTATCTACAACATATGTAAGTAGGAGAACAATGACTAGAGGTAGCTATATAAGATCGCTCTAGATCGCATACTAAACATGATTAAGAGCATTAATCTTTAATTAATTACGACTCTAAAACAGCTTTAATCAAGTTAATCTTAATCGCGACCTTATAAAACTTTAATTAAGCTCAATCGGCTGCCTTAGATTGATTGACTTGATTGATAGCATGTCTGAGGAAGCATACATTAGAGCGTTTATTAGCTGGTCACAAGATGATTGGGTAAAGTACTGCCCTATGGCTCAGATCGCCATCAATGGGAGGGATGCAACATCGACAGGAGTTGCCCTGTTCTTCCTCTAACATAGGTACAACGTAGATCCTCTCTAGCTAGACACTCCGCTAGGAGCTAAAAAGAAAAGGTACACCGCTAAAGAACGTTTAGACCGCGAGAAGGCTGACGCCATCGTGGCTAAATTCTACGACGTGTTCGACCTAGCACAAGCGAGCATAGCTGAAGCGTAAGCTAAACAGGAGAAGCAGACTAATAGGCACCGGAAGGAAGCAAGGAATTACAGGGTTAGCGATAAGGTTTAGCTAAGACTTAATAAGCAGTACTAAACAGGCCGTTAGTTACAGAAATTAGACTAGAAGAGCGCTAAATACACGGTAATTAAAGTAATTAATAGCCATTCAGTCAAGCTAGACACCCTAAAAGGCCATTACCCTGTTTTCTATGTCGACAGATTACGCCTAGCAAATTCCGACCCACTGCCCAGCTAGGTTTAGGACGACTACTAGCCGCTACTGCTAACGATCGACGGCGAGAAAGAGTGGGTAGTAGAGGAGATCTTAGAAGAGCAACTGCGACGCCGTGGACGAGGATGGAAACTGTACTTCGACGTTAAGTGGAAAGGATACTACTAAACGACCTTCGAACCAGCGGAAATCCTAGAAAATACAGAAGCCCTGGATCGATAGGAGGAATATACGAGAGAATACCGAGACGAAGAAGGACGCCTACCAGAAGGTTTTCGAAGAGATACCCCCTAAAAAGAGGGGAGGAGGGGGGTAATGTGATGGGCTGGAGCCCAGTTGGTGAATCCTCGATGATATCTCGGTCACGTGCGCGAGGCGCACTGTCCACAGATTCCGGGTGCCCCCCTGAGCACCCGGATTCTGTGCAAGCGAGCCCGGCGGAAGGTTATCCCGAGCCGCCGCCCCCTGAACGACCTTCAGAACCCTAGCTACCTGTAGTTCTCTTCTCTATCGAATACAACTCCAGTATACCTGTGCGATAGCTGTAAGCCCAGGGTACCTTGCATGGTCACGTGGATTATCCAGCGACCAATCAGCCCACTACTCTATGTATATAAGCTTAGATCACAGACCTCTCGGTGATGAAGCAGAATACACACAATCTACTTACAATAGCTCCCCGAGCGTAGCCCCTTACAACTATCATCAATGGGCGAGAGGATTAACGGCTATAGCCCTTAATCCCCCGAGAAACCCTAGAGATACATGCCTAACCGGACTCAACCCTGCATCCAGTTTGTGACGTTCCAATTAGCTCGCATACATATTGGTGGTCCGTGCCACCCTTGCTGAACTCGCCCCATCAACCGTCGTTCGTGACAATCAACGTACTCACATAACTTCCCTTTGTTCGCAATGTTTCCCAGATCTACTCGGAACCTGTGCGTCATCTATGTATACATATAATTTTACTTAGAATTAGCTGAAAATGATCTCGCAAGTATGAGTAGACAGAAAGACTATGTGTCGCACGGTTGGGTGCGGTGTTGTGTGAGGAGTAGTTGGGCAGGCACTAAGATATCGGTATAGGCTTGTATTGAGACGAATCCTTGAGGAGCTATCAAGCCTCTCAGAGGGATGATATATACCTACGTCACGTGATTGTGGCTGGTGTGATCCGACGGTGCCCCGAAGGGTTCCCGGTGGCTCACCAGTCTGTGGCTGGAATCCTGTGGTGATGGAACATCGTGACAATAGCCCCCCCCCTTCTTGAGAGTCGTCCCGACTCTCACAACGGTCTTTGCAATGTCAGCGCAATACTTTTACGCTTAGAGCCCGTCCGCGCTTCACGTCACCGTGTCGCTGTCGGCGTTGGTCCGATCACTGCCCGTTGTCATCCCGCGACCCAAACGCTGGGGGCATGTGAAAACCTCTATGAGGAAAAATCTTACTATGCTCCGCGCACTTCGGGTTGCCATGGCTGCAGCCACATTACCTAGCTATCTCCCAGCTTCACCGCGGTGAATGATGGGTGTTTAGCCTGTTTGTCTTGTAACTGTCCAGCACGTAGCTCAGTGTTTGCGTGGTGTTGTTAGGTGTTGAGCGCATTTTGCTGTGTTTGCGACCCCATAGTGAGGCAAGCGGTGAGGCACCGCTGCGACTACGGAGACCCCTCGGGCATGTAAGAGCGCGAGGTGATAGGGTATAAGTTGCAGTGTTTTGGAATCTTTTCTGCATCCAACCTTCATCACAACGACAACAACAGTCTACCGCATCAACACCACAATGACCATCCACGCCAGCACCATCTCCGGCGCCGTCCCTTCGAGCAGCATCCCGTCCCACATCTATAACCTGCCTCAGCACCTGCAAGCCCAGCCTCAGCTGGTGAGGTTCGCCTGCCAGTCTTGCCTTGTGGCGCTGGTTACCGTCAGCAAGCCCGGGGTCAGCGACGGGACTGTGAAGGGATTTGCCCGGGCCTTCATGGAGGACGAGTTCTGCAAGCGCAACAGCTCCTATGGTGTCTGCAGTGGTTGTCGTGAGGCTCATAAGTCGGGTTGTTCTCCTGTAAGTGCTGGTTGCCATCGCAATGGTCCTTGCTAATGTCTTACAGGTTGATCCTCCCTTCCGCCGCGCCGTCAACCTGCTCATGTACCTCGTCGATTACGCTACCCGCAAGAGCATCAACGCCATGAGGGATGGTAGCTACTCGGAGGGACAAGAGCAGGAGATGTTCGACGCCGACGAGAACATCCGCGAGTACTGGAAGCGGGCCTTCGACTACGCGAAGGAGCTCCGTACCGCGTTCTCCGAACATGCCGCCCAGGTCAAGCGTGAGATTACCCGCTCCAAGATGTCCGACGTTGAGTGGGCCAAGGCGCGTCAAGTCTCCCGCAACTTCAACCTTGAGCGCTATACTGCTGGCTTGGGTTCTCAGGGTTTGAACGCGCCTTCTAATGTTGTGGTGGACGCTGGCCTTGAGAGGGCTTCATTCTCCAAGGATGGTACCGCGTCAGGACGAGAGAAGCGCTGGTACTACTATGGTCGTGAGGTTCCGGGCGGTCATGAGGTTCAGGCGCCATATCTGAATGTGAGTGAGGCCGGCAGCTCCCCGACTAAGCGCCGTTACAACCCGGAACGTCGTTCCTCTAATGCCCTGATGGGAGGAGCTGGTGACTTCCCGAGGGTAACTGAGGTCTCTGGTGGTTCTTCTGGGGTTCGTAGTGTATTTGTAGAATGACATCTTCTTCTAAGAACTTGGTTTTGTTGTCCTGGTAATGCTTTCTACTTTGCGCATGACATGGGGTTGCTCACAGCTTCCCCTTGCGTCCCCTCCCTCTCTCAGACCCTCGGGTCTGGCGACGAGTTGTTGGCGTGGCCATGGGCCGTCCTTGGGCCGCTGGCTCCCGCCGCGTGCCCGTGATACGTCCCTTGGGTTGGCCATGTATTCTGCGAGGATTTGCTCGCAGTTGTCCAAGTGGTCTTCCGGTTCCCAGGTGCAATCCTGGGTTGGCCATCCCAGCCACTTTGACCTTGTATTCCCGGCCTCTGCCGTGGTCTCCTGTGTTCCAGGATGCCTTCTACCTCGTATCTGCTCCTGCGGAGACATCTTCTGGTATCTGGATCGGTCCTGGTTTGAACTTAGTGAACTCAAAGGGTTCGTTCCAGGGTTCTAGGAGTGCGATGTTGAAGACGGGGTGTATACGGGCCATCGACGGAGGGAGGTCGAGCCTGTATGCCAGCTTACCGATCTTCTTGGTGACCGTGAATGGTCCCAGGTACCTGGCATCCATCTTCTTGGAGGGTCGGCTCGTGGTAATGTTCTTTGATCGAAGCAAGACTGAGTCGCCTTCCGCGAAGTAGAGCGGTAGTCTAGACGTGTTGTACCATTTCGCGTTCGTACGCTGGGCTTTTTCCAAACTAGATTTGGCTGCGCTGCTCATGTCCGCCCACTCGGTAAGTCGGTGGCTGACCTGCCGTCGCAGTTCCGGTGTTGGCCCGCCTTCTGCCCATGATGTAGGTGGTTTTCGCAACCAATGCTCATCAGGTACTCCATCAAACCCCTTGGGGTTTGTTCCGAAGGCTACTCTTATGGGCGATTGCCCGTGTGCAGAGTGTTCCTTCGAGTTGTATGCGTACTCCGCGTAGGGCAGCAGGCCGACCCAGTCGTCCTGCCGGTATCCCATGTAGATGCGGAGGTAGGTTTCCAGTTCCTGATTCTGTCGTTCGGTCTGCCCGTCTGTCTGAGGGTGGAACGCAGTGCTCAGGCGGTGGTCTATCTTCAGGTGGAAGCATATGTCTGACCAGAACTGGCTGGTGAAGACTGAGCCTCTGTCCGACACCAATGTGTCGGGCGGACCCATCTTCAGGAAACATTGCCGTAGTAGGATGTCGGCGACGCCCTGGGCAGTTATCGTCTTTGCTACGGGGAGGTAACGGACGTATTTTGAGAACCTGTCCACCAAGACAAGGATTGCATCGAAAGTGTTTCCTTGATCATCTTGTGACTTCGGCAGGTCAGTGACGAAGTCCAAGGAGTAATGCCGCCATGCGGTATCTGGCACTGGTAGAGGGACAAGTTGCCCCCATGGCTTATGCCTGCGGATCTTGTTCAGCTGACAGGCGGCGCACCGCCGGATGTATTCTGACGTCGCGCTTCGCATGTGGCCACTAGTACTTCATTTTGAGGACCGCGACCGTCTTGTCGACGCCGTAGTGTCCGCCCATAGGATCATCGTGATTCCTTATGAGGAGGTTCGCGCGGAGTGCTGCGTCTTCGGGTATCCACACTTTCCCGTTCCTGCGCAAGATGCCAGTGGGGTCAACTTCCCACATATTGGCTGTCTTATTCGCCTCGCCCTCCGCTCGACGCGTCAGCGCTTCGTTCCCGTGATAGGCCCGATCACGTTCCTGAACCAGTCTGATGTGTTGGAGTAGGAGGTCTGGGGGTTCCAGTGCGAAGGCGTCATCGCCTTGCGCGGCTTCATGCGCCAGGCTGTTCGGCGAGAGGTATTTGCTGTCAAGGCTTTGGAGGAGGCCTTGGGCTACATCAAATTTCTCTCCCTAGCTGTAGGTTTCCTCCTCGCACTGGCATTCTTTGCCTGTGGGTTGAGTGCGAGGTAGGACGGGCGACTCATCGCCGGGGTCTGACAACGTGTCAGGGAATTCCAGCTCCGGAGCGAGTGTTCCGGATGGTTGACGGGACCGCTCTGGTCCTCCATCGGGGGGTTCGCTGCCCCGTACTTCCGGAGTAGTACTAGAAGCCATGGACATCCGGATGGTCCATATTCGAAGCTTTTGCTGGAGGGTTGGCAGCATGGCATCTTGCAGTGCTTTTTGCTCACCAACCCGGAGGCCTTGCGCGTAGTCAGGTCTCCTTGATGGGCCGTCCGCAGGGTTGTCGGCCCCGGGTTTGTATTCGATTTCGAAATCGAACCTGGCCAGTTCTTCCGCCCAGCGCGCTTGCTTGGGGGAGAGTTCCTTCGTGGTCATGAAGTACCTCAGGTTGTTGTGATCGGAGAGTACCCGGATCGTAGACGGGGCATGTTCGAGGTAGTGCTGCTACGTCTTGAACGACTCAACTATCGCGGATAGTTCTTGTCGTGGGTGTGCCACTCAGTGACGGGCCGGTGAACTTCTTGCTCAGAAGGCCACCGGTTTCCAGTGCTCTCCGTGGGGACATCTGTGTCCGTGGGTTGGAGGAGGATCGCTGCCATAGCGAAGTCAGATGCGTCAGTTAGCACCATCACTGGCTTGGTTGGGTCGAAGTGTTGGAGTACGGGGGCCTCCGTGAACTTCTGTTGCAGTGTTCTGAAAGCCTCTTGGGCGTCCTCGGGCCATGACCAAGGGAGGTACCATTTGGTTGGCCCTTTGCGACTCTTCGCCTTTTTCTTCCGAACTTCTCCCGCTTCGGGATTGGTACGGGCGTCGGCGGTGATTGGGCGCGTGTCATGAGGTCCACCAGCGGGCGGACAATAGCGGAGTAATTATAGATGAACCGTCTGTAGAAGTTGCAGAACCCCAGGAAGACTTGGATGTCTTTGTATCCTGTTGTTCTGGCCATTCTTGTATTGTCTGCACTCTCGCTGGGTCCATCACGACGCGCCTGGGGTGACAATGAAGCCCAAGAACTCCACTGACTTCGTTGAGAAGGCACTTGCCTGCCTGCAAACAACCCCCATTGGACCAGTCGATCCAGCACCTCTTCGACGTGCCGGTCGTGTTCCGCCTCATTTCCGGAGTAGATGAGGATGTCGTCCAGGTATACCACGCAGGTACGGTCAACCAGGCCTCCAAGGGCTCGTGGACATAGGACTGGAACGTTGCTGGGGCGTTCGCCAGACCGAACGGCTTACGTTGTACTCGTAATGCCGTATCGGGTTTTGAAAGCTGTCTTCCATTCATCCCCTCCCGGATCCGGAGCCTATGATAGCGTCGCGAAGATCCAGCTTGGTGGGATGGAGCTTTCGACAACCGGTCTAACATCTCGCTGACGAGCGGGATGGGGTACCGTCTAATCGTGACCTTGTTAAGGCCACGATAGTCGACGCACAATCGCATTGTGCCATCTGACTTTGGGACGAAGAGGATGGGTGCTCCGACCGGCGACTTGCTAGGTCTGATCCATCCCTTCTCCTGCGCCGCGGCGAGGTATTCCCGTAGTATCTCCAGCTCCCTGCCGGAAGGTTGTATATCGAGGTTTGGGATCTTCTTCCCCTCCTCGATCTTTATCGCGTGATCGTATTCGCTGTTCGGCGGACCATGCGTGTCTGCGCTTGCTGAAGGCTAGCCATCTGTGATGTAGCTTGCTCGGGACGTGCTTCAGTTCTTCAGGATCTGGTTCATCGTCTGCCAGGTGGGATTCTGTGGACTCTCCTCCCCATCGGGGAGAGCGGCCCTTGTGCGGAGGCACTGCGGCACGCTGAGGGTCTCCGTTGAATCCGCTGCCACAAGGCTGGTGGGTGGCCTCTCAGGGAGGCCAGCCAGATCTGGTGCGTCGGCGATGCACTTGTCGAGGTGGGCTTTGTCCTGTCTACCCAGGTTTTGACCCAGAGGATGCCTCGACGGTCGTACCAGTCATCATCCCTGATTCGTCGCCGCTTGGTCCCGGCTGCGGGGTCGGAGTTTCAGGCGTGTGTGCTTTCAGCGTCCTCGAGCAGTTTCCTGACTTGTTCCGAGATCGTTGAGCACGACAGTCCCCAGGGTGTAGCACGTAGGCTCGTTCTCCCTTGGCAATGTCGTGTAGCAGGTCGCTGGCGTTGGTGATTTGGATTCGGTCCGTGTCGCCCTCGGGCCACCATCGGAACGTCCCCTTTGAGAAACGGATCTGCGGATCGGCATCGCGCAGCCAGGTATCCCAAACCATGTCGTACCCTTGAAGTCTGCTGACCAGAATCTTTGGGGCCCACGGTTTTGGGAGTGCCTTCGTCGTCGCTGCACTTAACAGTGACATCGTACGGTTTTGAAGCCGCAGTTCCTGGTCGTCCAGGAACCCGCGTCGGGCGGGAATGAAACAGTGAGTGTTCCATCTTATGGCGTTGTACGGCCGGAGGCTGATGATGTTAATCTCAGCTCCAGAGTCGTAAAGAGCTCGGAGAGGCACCGCGGTGCCGTCGGGGAGTTGTACCTCTACATCTACGGCGATGCGAAGCTGCCTCCCGTTAGAGTTCTTCCCAGTGGCAATCGGAGAGATTTGCGACTAGGGGTTGGCTTTTCCCGAGTCCTGGGGCTTATCAGATCTGCCCTGGTTGTCTCGGTTGCGCTGTTTCAATGAGGTTGAGGTTGCTTGCCGTCTTGACGGTCCTCTTGCTTATGGGTGTCGCGTCTACTATCGTGACTGCTGTCACGGCGACGATCTCCATACCCTCGGTTGGAGGAATATTGGGGGGTGAATGGACGGTTACCCTTCGGCCCACCGTCGGAGCGGCCTGGGGAGGTTCGGCCTGGCTGTGTGGAAGGCTTACGATCTTGCCTCTTGCCACCTTGGTCAGTTTGGGCATTTGGACGCTTGCCTCGACGTCCGCCAAAGCCATCGGAGCCACCCTGGGATAGCGACGGGGCGATTACGGTACGATTGGCCGTCTCTGCGTTGCGCAGTGCTCGCTCGAAGTCTATCCAGGTGTGAATGGTCTCAAACCCGCCGTGCCGCTGCATTTCACGCCTCATGATGTCTGGGATCTTGGCCCAGACAAAGGCGATCTTGGCTTCATCATCATCCTCATTATCTGGTGTTTTGAAGAAGCTGCGTGGGAGCAAAGACTCCTCTTGCTAAGCTGTAGCAAGAAAGTGTTTACTGAATCAGTGTCCTTCCAGACAAGTTGAAGAACTTGGCATAGTTATCATACTTTGTAAGGAGGGGATCTTGAACGAGGTTGCGCTCCTCGTTCTTGACCCAATCCCATCCCTTCGGTGGTCCGTCCCTGAACCGTTGCATGAGGAGTTCTCGGTGCACCGAATAGGAGATAGTACCTAGGGCCCAAAGGGTCCTGGTATGGCTGTCCTCGTGAACGGCAGCCATCTCAAAGACGCCCTCGACGTCTCTGATCCATTGGTCTACCTGCTGGGGGGTGGCTGACTTGCCAGTGTCCCCAGTTTAGGCCGAGGAGTGGCGCATTTAGGGCCCTCAGCAGTTTGGATGCGTCATCCGTAGTGCTGCTGGGTTTGCCGTTGTCTCTCCGACGACTGCCCGAGCCGTAAGGAGGAGGTTGGCAGTGGCTACTCTTTCGCGGAGTTTGCCAGGCGCTCTTCGGGTCGCCTCTGTCTTCGGCTTCCCAAGGGCGTTTGTTACTTGGGCTACCCAATCTTGGGTGCCAGCGGCTGGTGTCCGGGCATGCGACGGCCCATGGGTGGAGCCATGGGTTGCGCCGTTGTTGTTGTTGCCTATCCCATCATGGGAAGGTATGGTAGTACCAGACGCTGCAGCATTATCGTGGTGCATATGCGCAGTACGAAGCTCTGTTGCTGACTGGGTGCGGTAGAGGGATGGATCCCTGCCGCTGATCGATGCGATCCAATGGGTAGGTGCTGCGCGCCTTCCCGTGGTTGAGTAAGGGTTGCGCAGGGCTGCCCTTCTTCGCTCCGAGGGGTCCCCTGAAGGTTTTCGGTCGGAGGCTTCCCCTCAGAGGAGTCCTCGCCATTATCGCGACGGCCCTCGGCTCGTTGCGGTGAACACCTCAGGTGTCTCACGCTGGAGGAGTTCATCCTCTTGCGTGGTGGTTTCGCGTTGAGCCTGTTGCTCGGTCGCGGATTGATTGGCAACGCTGCGGTCCCGGTCTGGGGAGGTGTCGGTTGCCCGACGGGCAGCTTGCTTGCCTCGTGTATTGCGTAAAGAGCTCATCTTTTCGCGGCTTTGATAGGAACACTTGTAGCGAAGTGTTTAAAATAGAGTGAAAAGGATATCTTAACGACTGTCCGTCCAACAAGGAGTGAGAAGGATTCGAATTGTGAGGAGTAGTTGGGCAGGCACTAAGATATCGGTATAGGCTTGTATTGAGACGAATCCTTGAGGAGCTATCAAGCCTCAGAGGGATGATATATACCTACGTCACGTGATTGTGGCTGGTGTGATCCGACGGTGCCCCGAAGGGTTCCCGGTGGCTCACCAGTCTGTGGCTGGAATCCTGTGGTGATGGAACATCGTGACATGTTGCAAGTACGAGAAATTATGAAGTGTGTATGTCTTGTATTGTTCTAGCATCATAGCTCAGCTTATATGGAGGTCATCGCACGGCGTTATTAGTAATAAGGTTCATGTTCCCGACAGCGCTTTGCCTGCGACAGTTACTAATACAACAACGGTAGTATCTTCACATGTAACACGCATGCTTAGCGGCAGCTTCTTCTGCAGCTGCTAGTCAAACTTCTCACGTAAGAACAATGACCAGTAGAATTTAGGCGCTAGCACAATATCGGGCTCTGTATCCTTAGAGGTAAGCTTGTTGTTCAGCGTAACTTTCTATTCGATTGAGTAGTAAAGTCAGGATGGCGGATCTTCATCATGTATGTCATTCTCATTCCACTCATCCAGGGTGGATAGTTCCAGTCTAACTTCATGCGGTCTGGCACGGCTCACCCTGCGAGTATCCCCGTCTACACCTTCCACGATTGCTGCATGGCTTGCGGCACCGAGGAACGGGGAGTGGGACGCGAAAGGCTCGTCCCACATAGTCACCACGTCTCCGCTGCTCACGGAATGTATATCAGAGATCTGCGACTACTCGGGCGGCCCTAAGGGCTGGGGATGGGACGAGCGGGGAGCACTCCAGAGATTGCCACACACTCTCGGCAGCTTGAGCGACTAGGTTCGGAGATCTATTCGAGTGAGGTTGGTAACCTGTAATGGCTGTTGTGGCGTGGTTGGTTTTAGGAGTGCACTGAACAGGCATAACTATAGGGGAACTGCACTGTGTAGTGTTTCGGACGTATTGTATGCATAAGCTTCCGAGCGTAGCCACTCTATCAGTCTAGTGCCGAAGTAAGGCGATAGAGTTTGCCTTCTCCCGCCGCGCCAATCCACGCCCTATCGCCTGCGACCAATCACTCCTTCCACGTCTTTGAATCTGCATGCTAGCTTATTGTTGAGAAATTGTGCTTTTATCACACCTGGATATCTGTTTTAGATTCAGAGCAGTTCTGGATCTACCCCTATCGCCATCTTAGAGGCTCCCCTTCTCTAGAGGCACGGGCCGGTTTTCCTCCCTCCAGATTTTCTCGCCTTCACTTTTGAAAGCTGGAGGAAACATGCCATTAATCTTCCATAACCTCCTCTCTGTCTCGTCAATGTGAAATTCCCAGTCAAACCCCTTGTCTGCAATATGCGGCTTTAGAGCGGCATCGACTGCGTTGGCCACCTTCTTATAGGCTTCATCTTCATTGGGAAGAGTCACGGCGATGTGTTCGATCACCACCCGAATAAATGGTTTTTCTTTGCTGATTATCTTGCCACCAATTAATATGGTGTTTTCTGGCATCTTGATGAAGTTTGTGACCACGTAAAACGCCGGAAGGCCCACGCTCGTATAGATCTTGGTGATGTCGGCAGCGAGAAGTTCTTTCGATGTATCGTCTACGAAGGTACCATCTGGGTGGAAGATCAGCCAAAGAGGCATTATGGTGACGCCTTTGAATGTTGGGGAGATGGTCTTGAAGGAGATGAAAGCTCTGAAGGTAGGTTTGAAGCTGAGCTCGGTGGGCTGTACAACTCCGACGTGCAGTGCGGCCTTCTTATATCCGTCGTCACCAGTCTGCAGGGGTCTACTGCCATATCAGCGCAATAGTGAGATCAGTAATCATGTAAAACGATTGCCTTCCCTTCAAGTGTATAGATTACTCATCAGCCGAGCACGTATACGCTACAAGCTAGCTGATTACTATTTTAGAGTCTCGAATCAAACAAAGGCAGGCTGCCCAAACAAAAACCCGCAGGTATTGATTAGTGATAGTTTCATAACCCGTAAGTTGCTCAAGATCCTTAAGTTTTACTTTAAAAATAGCATTGTGTTTTATTATTGTAAGTAGATTGTGTGTATTCTGCTTAATCACCGAGAGGTCTGTAATCTAAGCTTATATACATAGAGTAGTGGGCTGATTGGTCGCTGGATAATCCACGTGACCATGCAAGGTACCCTGGGCTTACAATTATCTGCTATCGCACACGTCGCACAAGTGCTAGCCATGTAATATTAGAGCTTTGGACCTCTGAAGGATGCTTATCGCAAGCAGGTAGAGAAGCTATTCACAGGTAGCGTGAACGTAGAGTGACAGCTCCCAATCACGCCAAGCAATGCATGACTGAGAACGCCCCCGCTGAGAAAAAGACCCCACAGCACTAGACTCTACCGCAATCGGCCGCAAATAACGCATGCACCGAGGTACAACCGAGGATCCTTACTCTGGGCCTAGCCCATCACACACTATCCGTGCCGCGCTTAGTCAAGTTGACTTTACGTTAGCGCTGGCTTAGCTGTAAGAAATGGTTAAATACAAAGGTACCTATCATTAATGGGTGAAGGGATCGTTGGCAATAGCCAACAATCCTCCGAGAAACCCTGAATGAGTGACCATCAATCCCCTGATTTGCGAAACCGAAGGGATCGTTGGCATCTTAGGTTGCGGAGCGCTGCAACTGCACAGCCTTGTGCAACAAGATTTAGCGCGTCGATTGAGCCTGCTTTGAAGATGATCCGACTGTTGTGGAGGGAGATATGTGATGAATAGTGCTAGGGTGGTCGTGTTCGTTAGGGTTAGCCGTGCGCGCGGTATCGCGCCGATAAGGGTTAGGGTTATAGGGCCCAGCGCGTTAGGGTTAGATAGGGTTTGGGGTAAACACCAAAAAGCAACGTCAATCGACGTACGCCAAATGACCGTAGCAACACCGCACACCCAGTAGGATTGAATAAGTTCCAGTAGCACCCACATAGCATGTAGCGCATTCGTTAGTAGAACAGAGAGTAACAGCATAGAACAATTTCACGCCATATTTGTGTCACGGGGTCGGCAGGCAGGGAAGATAGGTGCACGTGATCAGTATATTCACTACGATATCGCTGACAGTACGGGGTCAGGCTAAGACAAGGACGTAGCTCAAGGAGCGTACGACAGGGCGCGTTCGCGCAGGAATTTCAGCGATCGCGCAGCTGCTCGCTTAGCAGCTTGGCGCGCTCTAATAGGCTATCTAGGTCAGCGCCGTGACAATTTGAGTATTTGCCCACACATCGCATTGCCGTATGCAAGCGTCACCAGCAAGGCATCGTGAAGTCCCAGTTAGAGGCCTATTTAAAGAAACGGCACCAAGAGTACGTTTAGGGGACACGGCTGAAGATCATACAGGTAGCAGCGGAGGAGACGTTGTTGCAGGAATGGGTTAATGATGCCGATCAGATTGTTTACCCTAGCCTAGAGGCCGCGCCATTGCCCTAAGATATATGACTTAATACAACGCTACAAGACTTCATTTATCAGCCAATAAGCAGCGTCAAAGCACAAAACCCTTGTCTAGCGCCTCGCCTCATCAAAATCCTCGGCTGCTCCCATCCTCATCAAGTCTCACCGAACAAACCTCAGCTTCTGCACATTCTAAGCTAGGGCTAAAGGCCCGAAAGGTAAGAACCGACATCCCGCCCTTATTGCGTCTTACGTTAGCCAGAGTCGCGTCGCGTCGCGTGTTGAATGGTAGTCGCGTCTTGTGTTATAGTGTCTACCAACCAGAGTTGCCAACAAGCAAGCTAATCAAGCTTTTGACGTCGGCTTGGCTTGAGGCTCGTTCTTGAAGCTTGGATATAGGCTTGGATTGCAAGCTTTTGGTGTTCTGGGCGGCTTGCTTGAAACTCGGCTTGAAGGCTTGATAGATTTGTGTACGATAGACCGCCCGCCTATACTAATTACATGTCGTCTTGATCCCAGTCGCATACGCCGTACAACGCGTCTATCTGGTGGTCAGATACTAGTTTTGTCGCCCCCGTTTTGCCCGTGCCAAAGCCAGCTTTCTGCCACCGTCGTACGCACTGTATTGCCGCCAGTAACTGGGGTGATATCGCCCGTCTTCGCGGCTCTAATAGATCACCGAGCTCACTAAACATGCGCTCACAGTCACAGCTTGAAGCTGGGGCCGATATGACGTCAATCGCGAGCTGGGCAAGTCGTGGGTAGCGATCGCGCTGTTGTATCCAGTATTGTATCGGGTTATTGGCGGCTTCTGAGCCTTTCTCCGCCCGCGGTTCCCATCGTTTCCATCGCTCGTATTCGTCTAGATTGTCAGCGCTGGCACTAGAGGTGGCCTTTGGATCGATAAGGCTGTCGATCGCGTCGTCAATATCGTTGGTAACGACCCGCGGCGGCCGAATAACGCGCTCAGAGCCCTTGTACTGAGCCCAGAGCGCGCGAAATGCGCTGTTGTTGGCCTCAAGCCACCCCGGCTTATCCGCCCAAGCTACCTCGCAGTAGGTCTTGTAGTATGGATGGAGCAGCGTTGCGGTATAGTACGCGGGCGAGTCGTCGAGCTTTGAGTAGTAGACGCTGGCTTTTGCCCACGCAGCGCGAAGGTTGATCGCGATATGATCTTCGGGGGCTTCGGCGTGCGCGTTATAGTCAACAGACTCGTAAGTTTTGATGCGCTGCTCGTAGTAAGCCAGTATGTATTCAAAGACTGGTATAACCTCTGCGATCGCCCCAAATCGGCCGCTTTTTCCGCGGCCTTCAAGACGCTTTGTTGCTAACTTAAGCGGCTTTAGTATATCAATATACTCATTAACAACACCCCAATCAGCAGCCGATAGCCCGCTGCATCTCATCCATATCGCGGCATCGGGCAGCTTGTTGCCGCAACTTGACGCGTACGTATCCTCACGTCGTACGCGAGTTATATAGTGGCTGGCGTACGCGTTAAGGGCAGCCTGGAGCTGTACAGCGCACCGAGTTTCTCAAGCGGAAGTTCAAGACCACCAAGGCCGTCGGCTCCTCCAGTGCTTCCATTCAATCCGATTCCCTCGCCCTTGCTCCGATCTCCCTGCCGCCTACGCCCTCGTCGAACCGCAATGAGTTCGAACCAATGAAACGGTCCAACAAGCGGCCGCGGACGGACGAGAATGTTGAGGGTTGAAGTTGACAAATGCGGCATCATTGTGTTTTCATTCACTTTGCATCGGTGACTTACAACGCTAAAAGTTCTCATTTAACAGAATGTGAAAATCCCGCGCTGAGCAGCAAGAATAAAGCGCCGGTAATCAAGGCGCCACATAAGAATAGCCGGGAGGGCATGCGGGTCAATCAGTTGGCTCAGCAGACGGACGGCTACGACCAACCCCCACGCTCTGCTCGCCCTGTAGAACTGCGCACTCGCTCCATCACTACCTGTCAGGGACGAGTTAACGGGGGCACGACTGTACCCTGAACATCGACGACTGTTGTTCTGAACGACTCTCGTATTACTCTCCCATTACTCTTTCAGAGTACAACAAGCCTGTGCCTTACGCCGAAACGAAGGAGTGCAACTTTTCGTGCGACGACAGGGTGGCCCGCCAGGAGTAGGTCAATCAAGTCGGCGCATTCTTGTGCCAACTTGATGTCGTTGGGCTTCCGCTGGTGTGTGAGCTCAATGATTATGTCCGCGCCCTGGTCTTTTAGTACGGGCACCAGTGCTTCCGCTGTCGCCGAGGCGGAGCGGAAGATGAGATTAGGCGGGAGCACATTGACGGTAGCAAGCCACTCCTGCTCGACAAGCCCGACCAGTCCGATTTTGACACCATTGATGTTGACCAAGGCCGTCTTCTTGCATCTACCTAGGGGCACGTCTTTCCCCAATGCGGGATCAAGCACGTTTGCGCACAACCAAGGGAAGTTGCACTTCTCGGCTAGCTTTTGAAAGTGCGGGACACCAAAGTCTAGCTCGTGATTCTGTGGACATGTTAGCTCTGTGAACTGACTCTAGTGAACATTGAGATGCACGATGTAAGCCTAGGACTACATCACATGCCTGCTCAGCAGGTATGACTAATGCGTCCGACTACTTAAGAGCTCGGATCACACACATGTACATACACAGAATAATACACTCATACATGAGACCCAACCCTAGTGCCACCCCATGCTTACAATGTCTGTTGGTGGTGAGGAGGAACGGGATGGATTGTCTCGCAGATCTTGAGGTATCTTCGCGTGTGCCTGCCCACTGCCTCGCCTGGAGCTGCCCTCTTAACTTCGACCCACGCCAAAGCGTCACGAACCCTCACAACGATCGCCTAGGTACTGGATGTTCATGCTTTGACATACCTGATATTGATGTTACTCGCAGGCTAATCTGACATGGCTTTTTTTCCTCTCAGCCGACTCTTCTCATTCGCTTCCCACCCGTAGTATCCGCCTTCCATCCACGAATACCATCCACCATCTGAGGACTCACACTACTCTACAAAATAATCGACCCATTGTTGCCAGAGATGAGTCCAATCTGCCCCGGTTGAACCGTTCCATTCTCCACAGCCGCAGCATGTCCGCGAGCCACCATTCCATAAACCGGCAAGTACTTGTCCAAGTACGGGAGCAACTCCTTAGCACCAGGGGTGTTGCGCCAGTCCCTCATCAGATCACACACAATGGAGAAGAGCGAGACGAGCTGCACACCCGCCTGTTGCATGCGTGCGTTTGCTGTGTCGCGCACAAGCTCCGTGTAAGTACCGCTGGCTTCGACGTTGGCGAAAACGGAGTAGCCCTCTGCGCGGAGGGAGAGGGCGAGGAAAGTGGTGCAGACGTCTGTGGTGATGCCGCCGACGATGATTTGGGTCTTGTTCGCGGCGCGGATAGCGGCCTTGAAGTCCTCGTTGTCCCAGGCGCTGGGTGTGTGTTAGCTGATTGCGCAGTGACGGACACTTGGAGTAGGTGGGTAGGAGGAAGAGCTGAGGACGATAAAGATGACTTACTTGACCTCGCCCTGACGCCTAATGAGAGGCGCGTCGGGATACATCTCCAACATTTCCTTGGGCAAAGGACCGTTGGGACCTTGGTCCGCAGACGTGCTCAGGATGACGGGGATATCGAAGACTTTGCCAATCTCTGCGTGGGCCATGATGTTCTGCTTGTAGAGGGTTGGGTCCCAGTCTCTAGCGAGTTGGAAAAGGCCGACTTGCAAGTCGAGAATCAGGAGAAGCTACATGGGACGTCAGATAGGAAGATGGGTTGGAGAGTGGGATAGTGACTTACTGCGTCGTCCTTGTCGATACGCTCCCATGGTACAGCTGAAGTATGTTAGTCTCTGGAAGACATGTCTGACTGGATAATCGTACCATCGCCGCGAACGGTGTTAAGAAGCGTGAGAGCCGCAAGGGCGATGGTATAACAAAACTTCATCGTAAAGATTGGCGATGTGATCGAGTAGTCAGGCTGTGCTACTGAAGTCGAAGAAGTATTGGATGGCGATGCGATGGTCTATTACTGAGAAGCAGTCCGAAGGTCTCTTTATACTTCTTCAGTCTTCGTCCTCATCTGCCTCTTTAGCTCCTATATCCTGCCCAAAGCCCGGTCAATGAATCTACGGCTCCATGCCCATGTCTCTTCGATATTGGCCCGCGAACCTAGTCTCGTACAGCGTGGTTCAAGGCGGAGTTAGGGTGGAGCTTGCGGTAAAGTTCCGCATCGCGCAACCTATACCGCTTCACCGCTCTAGTGCTAAATCTTAAAGCCGTCGACCTTGACAACCACGTGTAGTCCCAGAATGGTGGTTAATAAGCATCAGCTAGTGTGCAGTTGCGATAGCGTCGTGTTGCCCTGACAATGCATCTCGCTTAAGGCCGTTTGCATGCGGACTTGACAGGGAACCGCAGCTCCTCGGGTAAAAGTCAGGAAAACTTCTAGCTTTGATCAGCATTGTGTCATCGCGCCCTAATCGCAAGCATGTCGAAGTGTAGCAACGAACGTGGGCATTGAAGGATGTTTGTTCGAGGCGCGTTAGCCAGGAGTTAGAATCGTCGTCTGCGAGCCGGAGCTATTCTCGTAGCGTCCTCGCGTAACAGGTCGGAGATCGCCGACACTTGAGATGAGGCTAGAAACATCTACGCAGGGAGTGATTACCCGCTCTCTTTGGAATCGCTCGTCGGAGAGATGGAACCGAAGAAACTTTCAAAGGATTTCCTTGTCTCATTTTACGATAAAAGGCGGTAATGAAATGTTCTCCGGAAAAGCTGTCAAAGTGTGGGAAGTCGGACCCGTTGCAAACGGAACGGTTTTCATGCACAGCAACTGTCGAGGCCCTACGCGGCATTAGCATCCCGCCTTACGTGACCAGAAACCCGGTGTGCCGAAAAGAACCAACCAGATCGAGAGGATCGCAAATATTCCTACAGAACAGACTTGGGAACAATCAAGACACTAGCGGTTTTGTTTCCTAATTGAGGGTGGCACGGACTTTGGAGTAATCTGAGACATGCTTAATTAGGAAACAAAACCGCTAGTGTCTTGATTGTTCCCAAGTCTGCTACAGAACGACCTTTTCAAACAAAGCCCAACAGAGACGTTTCGTCTCTCAAGTTGAAGATGGGTTTGCCACATTATCTACATTATTGTAGCGGTTTTCAAAGCTTGAAATCTATCCATTTCGTCAGAAAAACCTAAAAATAATTTAGCGCTTGAACAAAAATTTAGTGGTATCTAAAAGGTGGATACTGCGACAAGCGAGTTCACCTGATCTTAGCTCGGTTACAATCTTCTAGACCCTTCTCCATCACATAACCCCAGGTACAATTGGACTTGTACGTCGTCTCTGTCATAGTCTTGAACCAGGCTCTAGCATTATTATCTAAGTCTGCCAGCGGAAAGCCTCAACCCATTTCATTGTCTTCAGTCGAACAGCGCGGGGCATCACCAATTTTTTTTTGTCGTCACTATATACATATACACATCATATACAATGCATTTTCCATCATCTAGCGACCAGTTGCCCGAGGTCACTCATATCTCCCCACACCAATCCACCATATCTGAAGTGCACGAGGACCTCTCCATAGTCCCTATCCTGAGCACGTTTCCCGTAAGTTCAAAGAAACTTATCCGGTTCTTTCATTTTAACCCCGCCAAGGTGTTCTCTCCATACGATCATTTCCCCGCACTCACACATCAGACCCTTTGTCTCCAAATCGGTGCGGGGGAGTCCGAGTCTTATCCCTGGCCAATAGATCAGTCGGATTTAGGCTCTGACTACAATAGCGTGTACTGTAGTCCACATCCACTGCCGCACGCTAAGCCTGTGTTCACACCTGCTCTTGGTTTTGCACCAGCTGAGAGAACGCACACCAATTCAGACGTAAGTATACACCCACAGCCTTCGATGAGTATGTATAATGACGATTATGAAGCGCCGACGGGCTCAGAATCGCGCAGCCCAGCGTGCGTTCCATCAGCGTAAAGAGATGCACACCCGCAACCTCGAAGCACAGGTCGCAACTTTAAGCGAAAACTACGCAAAGCTTGTTATATCCCACTCTAAACTCACTACCGCATACAAGGATCTTTGGAAAACTATGAAGATGTTGACACAAGACAATGATGCCGAGGACGAAGACGAGGGCGAGGAGGGAAAGGAGAGCAAGACCATTGCCCGGAGAATTATCAATTCAGATACGCTCCGAAACCTGCTGGAGAAATTACTCAGCGAGTTCAATGGCGCCAGAACAGCGAAGACAGAGATTTAGAAGCCCCGCTGTGCTACAGCGCGGGCCATGAATGTGTTATGGGCGGAAAGAGGCCTGCTAACGAGTATGCATTTGCTCCTATGTACAGAAGAAGGATAAGAAAAAGAAGAGTAGCGTCCTCCTCGTACGGTATTTATCCTCCGTACGCTAATACAAAGATAGATAAGCGGGAAGTTCTTTGGCGTAGCCTCTTGTGGTACTTAGGCGTAGCCCCTTACAGAATGGAGTAGTCTGAATTTCCTATCATTAATGGGCGACGGGATTAACGGCTATAGCCCTTAATCCCCCAAGAAACCCTATCCCAGGGCGCTATTTGGGATCAGCCCTAAGCTAGCCCATAGATAAGCTGGCCACCCGGGTAACCTGGCCACCCCACCAAAACGAGACACCTACACAAAACACGCTATATCTCTCAACAACGCTTTACAATTGCCATTAGCTACACATAGATTGAAGAGTTGCAGCTGCTGTAGCTGCTGCAGCCCTCTCTGTAGCCCTCTCTATAGTAGCTCTATCTCGCTAAGCTGCTGTAGCTGCCGATCTATGTATTGCCGCCATAATATCCTCAACTTCCGCAAAGCGTTGATTTAGGTCTACTTAGACGCGCTTGCGAGGGGCCTGAGGGAGAGCGATCTCTAGTTCAGCCTCAAGGCGTCTTTTCTCTGCTTCTAGCCCTGCTGCTCTCGTATTCGCACTTGCCAGCGCCTTGCCTGCTTTCTGTAGCAGAAGCCGAGTCTTGCGACCGAGATTTTCATGACTCTAGATGTCCTGCTGCGCAAGGTAGATATCGCGAGGGCCCTAGGGTGTAGAGAGGAAGGCCTCAATAGGTAATCGAGGTCGCTTTGGGCGTAGAGGTGTAGCTAGCTGCTGCGAGACTTACAATAAGCTAAGCACGTGATTAATATTAAATGGGCAGAGGCTAGCAGCTCGCCAGCTAGCTCAAATCACACGCTCTATAAAGCCTTCCTCTCTAGCTTAATAGTAGCAGGTAATAAAGCGCTCCTTCTTTACAGGCGCTGCGTCGTTAAGCGAGGCTAGGTCCTAGATCTGCTGGTAGTAACTTAACTTAATAACAGAGAATAGAGTAAGGTCTAGAGGCTGTAGGACGTGTAAGGAGTGCGCAGGTAGATAGAGGAGGTAGACCTTGTGCTGTTTGCAGAGCAGGAGGAAGTCTAGACTAATATGGCTGCTATAACCGTTAAGAATTAGGAGTCGGTATTAACTATCTGCTAGCGCTGTCTCAGGGAGAAATATACGCTGTAGCCACTTAAGACCTATCGCGTTTAAGGTCCATCTATTCTTAGACGTTGTATAGAGCCAGCTAGGTACTAATTTAGCTAGGAACTAGGTTGTCTGTAGGCTCTAGCTCTTAAAGATGACCGCGCAGCGTAGCTTCCGCCCTATCGCTAACACACACTTAATTATTAACACCTACTCGCGATTCTCTAGTAACTTAACGTCAGCCTTCTTCTTTAATGCTCTAGCAAGGACTCTAGTATTCGTACATACGCCTAGGGCGATCCCTGTCTCATCCATATTATATGTATTCTCTGCCTATATACTAAGGCGCTCTCGCGTCTGCTTATAGTGCTTAAGGAACGCACGTAGCTAATCTGGCGTAGCCGCCTCAACTCTCTAAGCGTTGATCTTCTAGCTAATAACTAAGGCGACGCGTAGCTAGCGCTTAATAAAGTAGGAGACCTAGAGCTTGCTGACAGGCTAAGCGTCGCTATTTATACGCAGGATTCGATTCGCTATTTCTCGCGCGCGCGCGTTGTGGTAGAGAATCTAGGGGAACTGCAGATTTGAAGGGCTATCGGGCTTGGAGATAACACGGAGAGTAGAAAAGGGACAGGAATGTCTGAACCCCGTTCAGACAACGAACACCACACATACAACACACACAATATACTCTACTTACTTGCATCGAGCACACGTTCCGATGGAGAACTACCAAAACACTCTACTACATATGGCGACCGATTAGAACTCAAACCTCACAACCTTTCTAGCCTTAGGAAAGCTGCGCGCTACTAAAAAAAAAAAAAAATACAGCGCATAAAACATACTCCGAAGGTTTCACAGAACATGTTGTTCTACAGCCTTGGATAGCGGAAAAAGACTACGGACAAAGCATGCAGAAGGTAAAAAGAGCGATTTATAGTAATGACATGATACAGCAAACAGAAGAGCTTTTAGCAGCGAAACACAGTACCTAAGGAACAGCAAAATACAAAGTGGGCGTACGGAAAAACCCCTAGAAAATTAGAGACACACAATTAAGGCACCGAGATATCCGC
>NW_025091310.1:0-60537 GCF_907166805.1 Alternaria atra
AGCGTATACTCGACGAGTCTTTACGTGGCATACCGCCCTCGAAGGCACACGTACGAGATATGGCTGATAGACTGCTGCGAGAGCGTGGCGGGAAGCCTACAGGCAAGAACTGGGTGGACAGGTTTATCGCGCGTACACCTGAGCTGCGAACGCGATGGAGCCGTCCGTACGATCACCAGCGAGCTGTCTGCGAGGATCCAGCGGTTATCAGGCCCTGGTTCACGCTCGTTCAATCGATGAAGGCGAAGTATGGTATTGTAGATGAGGATACCTGGAACTTTGATGAGTCTGGCTTCATGATGGGCAAGATATCCTCTCAGCTTGTTGTCACAGGCTTAGAGAAACCTGGGAAACAGAAGAAACTACAGCCTGGCGATCGCGAGTGGGTTACTCTAGTACAAGGCGTCGCCGCAACAGGACGCGTTATCCCACCCTTCCTCATCTTTGCAGGCAAGGTCCTTATTACCTCCTGGTTCGCAGATCTACCTCGCGATTGGATTATTACTGTCTCTCCTACTGGCTGGATCAACAATCATAGTTGCTAACAAGCAAGTATACTTGCAAGTATTTGATAGCTTATTTGCAAATAAGCAAATCAATCAAATCAAATATGAAGCTGTAAAATAACCAAACAAATCAAATACGCAGTGTTATACTTGCTTGATTGATTGTATATATTTGGTCTGGGCGTCTCTCTGGCCATATCATATGTGACCTCAAAGGTGAGGATATTGTAATGGTAATCTCGTGATGGTTTCTTAAAGCCAAGATTTAGGTTAGCAAGCAAAATAAGCGTTTGTTTTGATCTATTAGGCTTATTGTCTAGAGTACCTACGCGTATTTCTTAATCACAACGCCCATTCACAGCTACCTACAGTATCTTTTTACGCGCTTATTGCTATGAGGAGACAGCTGAAAGGCACCAAACGCGCGGCCGCGTCTAGCAATAGCGACGCTGGTCCGTTAAAACGTTGCAGGCACACTGAGAGGGGCACAGAGAGCCAGCCCGTAGTTGTCGACGCGACACAGCCATCATCGACGCGTCAAGCCCTAGATGCTGCTAGCCAGGCCACCAATTTCGAGACACAACTGCGTAATTCGGTACTACAAAACGCGATTACCGTGCCCGTCGAGTCTTCTGAAGCCGCCACGGTGGCCCCAACAACAACAGCAGCATCTAGCGACGACGAGGATACTGGTCTCGATGAGGGATACGCGGATGATTTTGGGGGGATAGAGTGGGAGCGCCTGCCGAAGTACATGCGGCCGCCGCGTACATCGAAGCGCAAGAAAAGCTGGGTATATGGTCACGGCTATCGCGTCGCTTTGAGAAGTAACCCAAGCCGAATCTTCTGGATCTGTAGGCTCTGCCATACTCGCAAAGCGCACGACGTTGCCGGTAAGATTGGTGTAGAGACAACGTTCGCGACAAGCTCAGCAGCAGCTCATCTGCTTTCTCGCCACCGTATATCAAGACCTGGCGCGCCAGTACAGCTAGCTAGCCGTGGGCAGAAGACGATTACTATGATAGCTAACTCTGGTGTAAGAGTTAGCCAAAGCGTAGCGAACGAGCTTGGTAGTTTTGATATACAGGCGTTTCGAATAGCTGCTGTAAGCTGGATTATTGACAACAATATCGCGCTGTCTCAGTTTGAGAGCCCCGCGTTTCGATCGATGATACGATTCTTAAACCCCGAAGCCGAGAAAGCCTTGTGGGCAAACCATGAGAGCGTGTCGCGCTACGTAATGAAGCTGTATACGTTTATGCAGCCTCAGGTTGTCGCGAGGCTGCGCACTGCGGCGAGCAAGATCCATATAAGCTTTGACGGCTGGACGACTAGAGGCGGCAAGCGTGGCTTCTTTGGTATAGTCGCTCACTTTGTATCAGCCAGCGGCATCCTCGAGGACGTTGCTATCGACCTACCGCAGCTTGCAGGTGCTCACACAGGCGATAGGATAGCTGATTGCGTTGAAAAGACGCTGTTAGGGTTTGGGATAACAGCGCCGAAGCTGGGCTACTTTATGCTCGACAACGCGTACAACAACGACGCAGCTATCGCCAGGCTTGGTAGCAAGTACGGGTTTTTGCCAAGCCACCGACGGCTGCGTTGTAGCGCTCACACGATTAATCTCGTCGGCCAGGCTGTTATTTTTGGCGTAAACATGTAAGCATAGGGTGGTCGTAGTATAAGGTCACATGTATGTGTGTATTGTTGTGTGTATGTACAAGTATGTGATCTGAGCTCGAAAGTAGTCGGACGCATTAGTCATGCCTGCAGAGCAGTCATGTGATGTGGTCCTAGGCTTACAAAACAAAGACGCATTTAACAACGACGACTCTAATATACCAGTAGGTCTCGCTAGGCAGCTTAACACCGCAAGTAATACTAACTTCGCTGTTTAGGATGAGGAGCAACTCATGAGTGACTGGCGCAAGGATAGGCCGCTCGGTGCGCTTATCGACGCTATCAATTACATCAAAACGCCGCAGCAATACGAGACGTTCTCCAGCTTTCAAACAATCGCTAACCAGGACCTGCCATCTAGCGAGAAAGTCAAAATACTTGAGCCTGTAAAGCCTGTCGTTACACGCTGGAACTCCTTCTGCTCAGCCTTTGAGCGGGCTGTACAGCTACAAGGAGCGTTTAACTCGTATATTAATTACCATGTTGCTGATTAGCGTCGCCTCGACGATTATGCTAGGGCGCACAATAACAAGATGCCCACCGCGCCGCGATGGATGAGGTCGGGCGGGCTGTCGGCCCACGACTGGCAAGTAATCGCTGATTATGTTCAGGTCCTCCAGCCGCTAAAGATGGCCACAAAGCGACTAGAGGGGCGCGGGAAGGCTGGTCGCTTTGGGGCAATATATGAGGTTATACCTGTCTTTGAATACCTTCTTGAGAGCCTTGAGGAGCGGATTCGAGGCTTTGATTGCGTCGATTTCGAGCAACCTAACGCGCCGGAGGATCACTTCGTAATTAATACGAAGGCTGCCTGGGCAAAGCTTAGCAACTACTACCAGAAGCTCGACGAGTCGCCCGTGTACTACGCCGCGTGCTGCCTACACCCATATTACAAGCGCTATTGCGACAAGGCGTGGCGTGAGAAGCCTGAGTGGCTTACTGCTGCCCATCACGGTTTCCAGCAACTCTGGGGTGAGTACCAGACTCGAAGGAGCCCCGCCAGTTCGCCGGAAAGAGCCTATCACGAGCGCTATCGACGACGCTATCGCCGCTATTATGGATGACAACTCAGACGACGACAGCAATCTTGACGAGTACGAGAAATGGCGCCGAGACGAGCCAAAATGGGCGAAGCAGCAGTACGAGAGCGCGGACAGCAGCGCGATTAAATACTGGGTTGCGCTTCAACCCAAGTATCCTATCCTCGCGCGCTTTGCGCTCGATGTATTAAGTATACCGGCTAGCAGCTGCGAGTGTGAGCGCATGTTCAGCGAGCTTGGGGATCTCCTCGCACCTCGACGCCGTCGTATTGGGTCGCAACTACTCGCCGCGCTTCAATGTATACGAGCTTGAATGAACGCTGGCGTCTGTTTACCTAATCAGTCGGTTTGTGATACACTTAGCAACAGCGACATTGACAGGCTGTATAGCCTCGACGAGTGGCAAGCTTCGAGCGATGACGACGGTAATTAACGGGCAAGTATATCCCATTAGCTGTTGTATACTTAGCTTGTGAAATATAGCTAAAAGCTTTACACGGCGATAGTAGCAACACGGGCAACTACACGGGCAATCACGACAGCTAGGGACTACATGCTGCTCCTTCCTAAAACGGCAACTATATAACCAAATAACCAAATAATCAATCAATCAAATACGCTCGTATGGGCCTATCAAACAAGCAAATCAAATACGACACCTGGAGAGACCCAAATCAAGCAAATAGAGTGCCTTATATTTGCTTGATTTGCTTGTTAGCAACTATGGTGCTCGGGAAAAATCATGATATGACAAGGTGTAAGTTGACGGACTTTTAACGAGGTGCATTAGCTTTCAACGTACCTACTGCTAGCTAAAGCGAGGCAGATGTGTAACGTTTACACTTAATTCTTGTATCGCACGGTAAGTAGAACCTATTTCTAAAACATGTGAGGTGTTACGGCGCTGGCTGATGAGGAACGCCAAGAGCGGTACCAGGTTCTGATTGGTTGCATAGAATCCGGGTGCTCGCTAGCGCACCTGGATTCTGCAACACTGAAATTCCTTCGCATGCGCGTCCCGTCTGAAGCTCCTAGAGCTACCTCTTGTCTTCTTCTTGCCTGTTAAGATTCTTAGATAGAATAGACCTGTACCTATTTATCTACTGCCGAGACACCTAGACGGCCCTGCCTGTACCCCCCGTGACATGTAGTGGAGGCTTGAAGCCATCACTCCACAATCGAAAATCTCGCTCTGAATCGGAATTTCAACAATTGCAACTAAGACTGCCATATTTGTTGAGCTCGTGAGAGAGGACGAGTTGTAAAAGAGGGGTATGCGCTGCTCCTATGGTCGAATGTCTTGACGAGGGATATTTGTCAGGGATGCGATTGGTGTGTTCTACAATTACTGAGCTGGGGCTGAGAGTTGAAATCACGACCCCTCTTTAGAACATCGTCATAGTTCCAAGGGAATGAACTCTTTATACTATTTCTCGTTCTCCTTTCCTTCCCATGGTGTCCGATCTTGACAGCTGCTACAAGAGAAGTTTTAACTATCTCTCTCGATAAAAATGCTCCATCAAATCTTACTATCTTTGGTCCATGGCCGTCTGCTCTCCATCATCGTAGCCCTTCTCATTGTTAACGATACCATCGCCGGGCCTTTCAAAACGCAGGACTGCAGACGCGTTCAACCCCACCAGTCAATCCAGGAAGCAATCGATCAAGCCCAGCCTGGAGATCGTATTGAGGTCGAAGGTGGAACATACTATGAGCAAATCACTATTAAGAAAGCTGGAATTAAACTTGTTGGGAAGAAGGGTGCAACCTTGAAACCTCCCGCTCATTTCGACAAGAATCTTTGCTCTGGTCTTTCTCAGACTCTGGATCTGAAAGAGACTGAGGCGGGCATTTGTATCCATGGCAACGATATTGTTCTGGAAAGATATGTAAAGGAGCATCGTGAGATCAAGTCTGTTGGGGGATTCATCAAGGACGTCTCCGTCACTGGTTTCACAGTCATCGGCTTCAACGGAGTGAATATCGCCGCGGTTGGTGCCTACAACCTTCGAATCTATAAGAATACATTGATTAATGGCGGACAATACGGCTTTCTTAGCGTCGGATCTAAGGGCACTCGTGCAAAAAAATGTGGTCTCTACAACCGCCATCCACTACATTGGCTTGATGGCCGACGATTATTCTGACGCTATACTTTCCGAAAACCACATCACAGGCTACTTTACTGCACTCGTATCTCAGACTCCGGGTGGTATTATACAACGGAATAAAGCTACCAACGTCTGCGTTGGCGCCGCCGCTGACCCTGGCGTTAAGGGTACATCCATCATCGACAATCGATTCAGTCTGCGGAATCCTGGTTGCGACAAGGATTTTAAGATCTACGGCGCTGGTATAGTCGTCTATGGCGCAACCGAAACTATTGTCACGGGAAATGTCATCGAGAAGTTCAACAACGGAGGTGTAGGCGTGGGTATTTTCTTGCTCGAGGGACCTGGTGGCGAAATCGCTACAAAGAATGTGATCAGAAAGAATATATTGCTCTACAACGACGTCGCTATCTATGACAACTCTACTGGGATCAATGATTTGGGGGACAACACTTGCGACACATACTCTGTTCCTCCGACTGCTTGTACCTGAGATTTGCCACGTGCAAACAAGGACACAAATGAGGCGATTATTTAGAAAAATAAATGATGTTAGGATGTAACTAAACCAAACCAAACTTATGGCTGTGAACAATACATATTGATTCTGCGTGTAGTTCAGCGTACACCTAGATAGAACAAAAAACACATCCTCAATCCGCTCTTCTCCACCTATTTCAACAAATCCTCCCGCTTCAACATCCCCCTCTTCAACATCGTCCTCATAGCACCCGTCTGATCCGCAAAAATCTGCGTCCCCGCCAACCTAATCTCACCATCCTGCCTAACATACGTAGACTTGAAGCTCGCTGGGCCCGCGCCATCCCACTCCCTACCCTTGCGGTCCTTCACCTTCTGCCCATCTCCGCTAACAGCTAAATTCCAATACAGCGTCGCGGCGCCAAACATTTCCCAGCCTTCCTCGTTTTCCCAACATAGGAGGAGGAACGGGTCGTGCAGATGCGAGGCGAAGGGCGTGTAGAGCTCTTTGCCGAGCGTTGTCCAGGAGGCGGCGCCGCCGGAGATGGTTTCGCCCGTGGATTTGGTGAAAATGTGCGAGGATGAAACCCAGTTGGAGTAGGGCTCGTTGTCGAGCGCTTTGTGGGCGTCGACGGCGTTAATGTAGTCTTCCCTGTTTTGGTGAAGTTAGTGAGAGGAGGGAGAAAGGGAGCAAAGAGGGTAATGCGTACATCCATTTCATGGCGGGGTGGGAGCGGGTGGATTCATCCCAGGTGCCGTGGTGGATGAAGCTTGGTTTCGTTTAGAAAGACATGAGGGACTTGTTGGCAATGACAATAGTTGATTTGAAAAAATTGTTTTAGGGAGAAAGAATAGTGTTGTCTGACCTGGAGGCGCGAACTGTGGAATTATAGCATCATCTTATAATTTGACCCTATGCCACTCAAAGTCTAATTCCCCCATACTTTTAGTCAATCTTTGTCTCTGCTGAGAACACGAGATATGAGTCTAGTGTGCGCGTTTTGTAGCAACTGGAGAGTGGTTCTCTGATAAGAATATGGTCGAACCATCCTATTGGCAGACCATGGGCTGCTGAGTTCTGGTAGCGGTCGTTGTGTCGTAATTATCCCCAATAGCAAACCGGGAGGCTTGGAGCTGAGGGTCAGATGCGGGAAAAGGTCTCGGTGGCCCCTGTGAAAGGCTGGCCAGCAGGGTTGCAAACAGATAGATCAAATTCAAATCTAACGTTAATTGGCCTCGTACGTATTGGCTGGATTGCCACAGGCGATGTAGCCTGGTGGTATGTTACAAACGACGATTGACCCAGAACGAATAATGGCACCGTCACCAACTCGCACTCCGGCTCCTACGACGCAGCAATCACCGATATAGACGTTCTCGCCGATGTAGACATCTTTAGCGATTTCAAGGCCGTAGCCCGTCTTCGATGGTTTCATATCAGTCGGTGCTTTCAAAGTCGAAATGGTAACACACCTACCAATCTTGGTGTTTCTTCCAATGCTTATCCTGGCTGAATCAAGTAATTGGGAATCAGGCCCGATTATGACATTGTCGCCAATAGAGACGTTGTAGCCGTAGTCGCAGTGAAACGGTATAGCAACGTGTGTATTACTACCAAGCCGACCGCCGACCGGACGGTCTCCGCAACGAGGCTGAGTCCAAGCTGCCTCTATAGCCGCTCTGAAATAGCGCTCACGCACACGCTGCACGACCTCGGGTACGGCATCGACGGTGTTGAAGCGGTATAGTACAGCTGCGCACTGCCTTCGATCGTCAACTAACTGAGTGCTGTAGGGCATGAAAGGCTCTTCATCTTACATCTTCTGCTTCTCAGTTTTCGGGAGACTTGGTGCTTGTTTACGCCAAGATAGCGATGGCTTTGGCGGTGCAGCAGTTGGGATAGCTGACAATAAAACCCGCGGTGACTGTGCTCTCTGTTGGTGAGCCTCGGATGCTACTACAAAGGATTGGCAGTGCCACGATCCACACTTTGCGCTGTCTGATCATGTATGCGTGGGTTGTGATATAACGAAGGTAGGATTTGGATAGGATGCATCACTCGACAGTCTTTGTTAGATACGTCCCTCTCGTAAACAGGTACAGGCGCAAGCGGAGATTGAGGATGATGAGCAGGCGGATATGACTGCTCTCTTAGACACGATACGTGGGACAGATCATGCCTGCCCGTTCCCCCGCTTGATGCAGGGGATGGAAACCTGCGTTGTTCGACAGTAACGCCACCATCAACAGTGTCTGCACTTTGAACGGGAGCGTGGGTGTCTTCGTGGATGCTCTGGCTGCTACCGAGGCCGGGCTCGCCATTAAGTATATATGCAAGATCGTAGCGGCGTGGTCTGCTTTCAGACTGATGTGCATCCATGTGCATTCGCGTTGGATCTGATAATGAAGGTAGAGACGTTGAAATTTCATTCTTTCGTAACATCATCTTGTCCATGTAGCCTTGGCAGATGATGCCGATACGTGTACAGTTGTTGCATTCAGGCTTTGCTTCATCACACTTCTTCTCACGCCTTCTGCATGTTCCACACTCAGTCTTGGCCCGCTTCATGAGTGGTTTCTTTCGCCTCGGTTCGACCAAGACAGCACACTGCATTGGCTTTGTTGCAACTGCTCGCTCTGCGCTGCTCCAATCTGTCCTACGCATGGGGATGTGTAGCTCAGAAAATAGTGTTGTGTTACTGTGACTTGGGCTCATTGCGCAAGCATCGCGATGCTGTAATAACTGGATGTCACCCTGAGGTGATTCGTGGGACCGAGTAGTCCATCGCCCGCTATACCTGCGATAATCTACTGGGGGCTGTATGTGCTGCGGTGCAAGCTCCATGCTGTGCAACCTTTTCTGGTAGATGGGTGAACCACTGCAGCTCGCAGCTGCGGAAGGCTCTAGTAGAGGTCGTAGAGCCACAGCTAGTTCATCTGAAAACTGATCTGCTCTTTCAAGGGTCGATCGCGGTCCCCTACTAGGGCTTGTTGGAGATATGTCTACACCGTCGATTACAGGTGAGATAGGGTGGTTGACAGTGCGGCAGCTGTTCTTATATCGCCTGGACGCAGAATCCTGATCCGCTTCCCCACAATTTGGTGGCTTTGAAGTGGACGAATCACGGGTAATAGGAGCAGTCTGCTCTCCATCAATAGTGTGCATGCTGTTTGCAATACGAACTTGCACTTCCCGATCAGGTACAACCTCAAGATCTCTGACACTCCGATTCAAAGCCGGCGGGGCCGGAAGACCTCCAGTTTCAGTCTCCGGGAGGCTGTTTTGCTCCGAAGTATGGCGTGCACACACTGCTAGAGCCGCTGCAGGCAAAGGGCACGTTTTGGCATCTCTACCCCTAGCCGGAGCATTCACACCCTGCTTGGCAAACGCCTGCCCGGCTGTGATCTTAGTATCTAGCCTCAACCCTAGCTGTGAGGATAACGCCGAGGGTGCAACCAGTGTACGGTCTATTGCTAAAACAGGTAGAGTATCTGCGCGCGATTTGAGGTTCTGCAGGTTGGACTCGCTCTGTTCTGAAGATGATGATATTGACCGCTCGGACCGTGCTAAAAGCCTTGTGGGCTCATCGCTTACGTCGGGCTCGGCCGGTGCATGTTGTATCACAGCCTTCTCATGAGTCCAGCAATCTTTGGAAAGTCGTCCTGGTGATCGTTCTGAACTCACCAGTGCCTGGCTTTGCTCCTCGACCGTCCCGCCTAGCAGTAGAACAAGTGTGGCTTTTTCGAGAACGGGTTCCCTCCACGTCTTTGTATAAGACACCACTTCGGCTTCTGCTTGAAGCTCCGGCTCTTTGTGAACAACTT
Organism: Alternaria atra; assembly: GCF_907166805.1. NCBI lineage: Eukaryota > Fungi > Ascomycota > Dothideomycetes > Pleosporales > Pleosporaceae > Alternaria > Alternaria atra. Next base: position 9,643 of record NW_025091310.1, read on the forward strand.
CATTGGCGGGTGCGGACGGCATGGCCCCCAGGATCTCCAGCTCGCCCTGCATTTCTTGCTGTTGTTGTGTCTCCAAGGGCTTCCTGGTTGTGAGCAATGCAGACGTAGGTAAACCTTTCTCTTCAAGCGTACAAGCATGGGCTCTTGGTAGCTCCCGCCTAGCCAGCTCCAATGGCTCTAGCCCTTCCTGACTTGGGTTCTCCGGGAGCTCACTTTCCTTGCATCCTGCGTCCTGGAGCTTCCCTACAGGATCAGGGTGCGACGATAGTTGCATAATGCCAACACTACCGACCTTCTCGATGCAAGCCGAAGACTGAGCATGTAGACCGTGTCGCAAACCCAGCGCGGCCGGATCCGTAGCGCTCAAATCCTGTGGACACATGGTCAGCAAGCCATGCTAGCGTTATGGGAGAAAGGTCAAATCACTTCATCTGTATGGCCAGAACCTCTCGCGATAGCTGGGTTCCGCTGGTTCGAGCCCGATGTTTCTTCCAGTGTAGTCGTAGTACTGAGTGTCAAATTGACGTTGTTCTGCCTAGCAAGTATAACACCGCACGTATACGAGTTCCTATCCTCTAACGCACACGCACTTTGCTGTGACTCTAGGGAGAGCGAACTGGAACTACGCTGTGACTGATGCATTTGCTGCGGAAAAGCTGTCGGGACGCTTTGACATTGAGGTACCCTCTTCGTCGGAGGTTGCCCAGACGTCACTAGTCCCGGCGATCCGCTCAAGGGCTGCATTCGATTATCGGCTTCTTCAAACGATTGGGCTTGACTGCGGGTATGTCCTGTAACGGTGCTTCGAGCAGCGATGATCTCCTCCCACTCTGCTTCTAGGGCTGGAGTGACAAAATCGTGCGGTTCCCACGTCGGCTCGTACGGACGTCCCGTCCCTGGGTCGATGCCCTCCCATTCGACCAGATAACACGATCCATTGTCCTTCAGGATCCTTCTCGCCGCCCAGAATATTTCGCTAGTAGGCCCATGATCTCGATGGGGTTCAGAGGCGTTGGTGTGGGCGAGCTGTGTTATTCGACGTCGCTTGTTTCGGACGGGAGTGTTCGAGGTCCGTTTTCGCTTGTTTGCTGCTCGCTTCGAAACCATTTCGTAATATGACAGTAGGTATTGATGTAAATTGGCCAGATTTCTTGCAACCGACTCTGCTGCTTGAAGACCGTACGATTTGTGTATATTTGTGCGTGTGTATGTGTGTTTGCTTCACATATTTCCCGATATCATTTCTGCTTCCGATGCGTACGTTCTTAGCATTTGGGTAGGCTTCAAAAGCGTAACGGGGCAGGGCGCAAGCACAAAGGGCTTCCTCCCGGTTGGTGTCAGGGAACAGTGTGCAAAACTGGAGAGCGATGTGACGTAGTGATGCTGCACAAAAGGGACCTGCAGCGAAGACATGGCAACATGTCGCGTGACGTTGTGAAGTCGAGGAACCGTCGTTGTCGTGCTCAGCAGCTGGTCGCTTGGACTCAGCAGCGGCGCGGTTGCCAAGACTACAGTGTCCGTGCACCCAACGCCCGGAGTCACTGAACGCCCGGCACGCAACATCTACACAGTATTTCAACGCGTAACAACTCAACAACCATGCCAGGCCTGCAAGATGCGCTTACAGAGATTCGTAATTTAGACCCAGGCAATAAACTTGTCTATACAAATATTGCTCAAAAACACGGTGTTTCGCGCACAACGTTGTCCCGCGCACCGCGGTGTGCAGGTCCCTCAGGCGTCGCTGACCCAAACCAACAAGCTCACCCTCACAACAACAAGCAGATCTTGTGCAGTATATAGAAACACTGTCAGCGCGTCACTTGCCACCTACGAGAGCTATGGTACAAAATTTCGCGTCTAAAGTAGCCCAGGATCCTTGCTCTGATAGCTGGGTTACACGCTTCCTGCACCGTCACCGCGACCGACTCACCTGCCACTGGGCGACGGGTATGGACTCCAATCGCCATAACGCTGAGTCTGGATATAAGTATAAGCTTTACTTTGACCTACTGCAGCAGAAGATCACTGAGTATGACGTTGAGCCAGAGAATACGTACAATATGGATGAGAAGGGCTTCGCAATTGGGGTACTTGGAAGGTCGAAGCGCATCTTCAGTAGGCGTCAATATGAGAAGAAGGAGGTTAGGCAGGCTCGTCAAGATGGCTCACGTGAGTGGGTGAGCTTGTTGGCTACAATCTGCGCACATGGTACTGCTCTGCCTCCTGGCATCATATTCGCATCAAAAAACTCCACAATCCAGAGCCATTGGGTGGCCGATATTGAGGCAGAAACACACCCAATTCACGTGGCTTCTTCGCCTACTGGCTGGACAAATAATGATATTGGATTGGCTTGGCTTGAACAGGTATTTAACCGCTATACAAAGCCAAAGGCGCGCAGAAGTTACAGGCTTTTGATAGTAGATGGCCACGGGAGTCACCTAACGCAGGACTTCATTGACTACTGCGATCAAAATCGAATTATACTCGCTGTGTTGCCACCTCATAGTACACAGACGCTGCAGCCGTTGGATGTAGTCTGCTTCAAGCCACTCTCCTCCGCCTACGCCTCCGAGCTCGATGACTACCTCCAGAAGTCTCAAGGCCTATCGCCATTGACGAAAGGTGACTTCTTCCACCTATTCTGGCCTGCCTAGGTGCACACATTTAAGGAAGAGCTTATACAAAACGCCTTCACTGCCACAGGGATAAGCCCGATGAACCCTGACGTTATACTGGATAGATTCCGCCACGCAACACCTAGCGACTCAGGCTCAGTTTCTTCTAGTTCTACAGCCTATTCTGCAGAGGATTAGCTTAGAGCTTGCACTACACTGCATGCAGAGGTGAAGGATCCTCGCAGTGCAGGTGCACGGAAGCTTAGCCAAACTATCCACCACCTATCGACACAGGTAGAGCTCCTTCACAACGAACTAGAAGGCTTGCGGCAGAAGCTATACCTAAAACAGAAGCGTCAGAAGCAACCTAGCAGGCAATTAGACTTGCAACAGCACCAGGAGTATCACGGCGGGGCGATAGTGTGGTCTCCTCGAGCTATTCAAGAGGCGCGCGTCCGCATGGCAGTTACTGAGCAAGAGAAGGAGGAAGAAGAGCTAAGAAAGGCAGAGATGAAGGAGTTAGCAGCTGCTAATAAGCTATACAAGGAGAAGATTGAGGAAGAGAAGCGTCAAAAGCGGGCGAGGGAGAAGGAAGAGCGTGCAAAGGTTAAGGCAGAGGAACGCCGAGCAATAGACGCGCGGAAGGCTGCCAGAGCCGCTGCTAAACAGGCTCGCGACTCTGCAAAAGGTATACAACAGTCCCAAAGAGGCAAATCTACAACCTCAAAAGCTTCTGTAGTCAAACCAAAGCCTGCGCGTCGTGCTGTAGGTGCTCGTAGTCGCCCGAAGCCTGCGACGCCTCCTCCGCCCGTGCGAACCCACACTACACGTAGCGGCCGCACCGCCACCTTATATAACTAATATATATAGAGGAACTTGATCGCATATGTCTATAGAGTACTCCACCAAAGACTTTCGTAGTAATAATTATTGTACGTGGCTCTGTAGCCTCATCTCTGTGATGGGCTTCAAGGCTCGGAGCGGGCGTCCGGTGACTCCGGGCGTTGGGTGCACGGACACTGTACCCGTGGCGAATCAACAATCATCGCTAGTCGGCCAAGGCGGTGGCCCTCAGCTCGTCATACGTACAACATTCCATTCTGTGAACAACTTGTATGTAGAGAGCCACGGATAAGGCGACTTTTCTCCGTCGCTGCTTCTTCATTCATGCGGCCTTTATTGCCGCCTCTAATTATTCTATTAGTAGCGGGTCTCTTTGGGATGCGCTTCCTCTGCGATTTATGCGCTTTTTCTGATAATGCCAAGCTACTTCTTCGATTGATGCGCTCATCAGATTCTGAAGCCGGGTTGGAACATCTCTGAGAGAAATCGCACTACACTTTCGGCTCAGATTGAAGATATCCGACTGGGACGCTCGAAGGTGCCCGGGCCTGGCGCCAACCTAGACAGAGCTATCCTTAGTTAGTCTGCGATATGCAGAGCTACACAGCCACAGAAATGCACAGCGACAAGAACCGGCTTTCCAACGCAAAATAAATTACATACCAATCGTAAGAAATGTGGGGTCTACTGTCGCACCATTCGGGTTAGAAAGCTGCTTCGATCTAAAGTACTAACCAGGGTAGCAACTATGCATAAGTATGTGCGCCACAATCACCACAAGGCTGATGGCAACATCTTACTCCCATGGTAACATGTAGAAGCCTAGATAAGTCACTCTATTACCCAAAGAGGTTACTAGGGGTTAAGCGCAGTGCTGCAAAGCGTAGGCTTAGATTCTTGCATAATAAATAGCTTCACCTTATCAGGCGCGCAGGCATCAACGCTACTGTAATCTTCGTGTCCACAAGGACGGGAGCAGTCTAGGGAAGGACTACAACTATATAAAAGAAGAGCGCACGAAAATCCAAAGCGCTTAACAAATAATAGTTGCTTGATCTCGAAGTGCCTACAGCTTGTCTCGCCACGGGGTGTGTCTCGCGACCCAGGGACGGACATTAGCACGTTATTCTTCGAGCTACAAAGCGCCACCACCTCAACCGTGACCTCGTCATGCCTCTGGCTCGATGACCTTGTCATTCGTCATCCTTCCAACGCTTTGTTGTTGCCTCGATCCGTCCACCATCGACCGTCTCATTCGTGGAGCAACGTACGCGGTAGACTTCTGCGCGTGTGCGGAGCGAGCGTGGTATAGGCCGGCTGGGAACATGCTCCAACTGGTCGCGGGCTGCGAAGATTTAGTCGATCTACGAGTGTAGTTGGAACGCTAACCGGCAAGGGTTTGGGGATAGAACATCCCAAACTTGCTTATCGATAACGATATCATCCTCCTGAGTGGGATCTCTCGGCTATGGCACCACTATATATACACCTCTCCGCATCGCAATTTGTAACCACCTTCTGGATCTGACTTAGAATGAGAAATAATCATAGGATGCTCTTTTTCATTGCATTTTGTGCTAGACTGGAGCACCTCTCTGTATTCAATTCAGGTACCAGGTGGGCGATCAACTAGCTCAACATCCGAATCCGATCGTTCTGTGTGGTAAATGTTCACATCAGTCGACTTAGAGATTACACCAAATGGAAGACTGCCAGACCTAGACCTTTGCTGCTGCTCGGAGTCATGACGCAAGTACGACCCTTTGCCTAGGCCGTCACGGCCGTAGTGACCCTTACTTGCGTAGCTGCCGATGTCGCGGAAGCGCCTCGATGCCTTATGCAGGATACTACGCATGGCTGGCATGCAGGCAACGATTGTAAAGAGGTTGGATTCGGTCGCGCACCAATAAAGACCGGAAGTATTGTCGTCTGCGAGACATAACATTAGCGGTTAAGATCATAGCGCTGCTGGGGTGGACACATACAGGTTGGGTTCTGAGTTTTAGCAAATTGCACAAAGGCCTGGAGTCGAAGGCAGCTGACAATCGTAATGATGAAACCGACACAGAACATGGACATGATCTGGAGCTTCTTTTTCCTTGATATGTTCAGTTTGGCCAGCATGGGCAGAGGTAGAATCAGAATAGCCAAGTCGAGAAGGATCTCGACGCCACCTCGAATGAAGCCAAACAACTGCACGTTGACGCCGCATCTACCGGATATCTCCCCCCTCCAGCCGTCCCAGAAGAAGGGAATGGGCATGCACTGGAAGATCATGGCAAATGTATTTCCAAGCCCGAAGCAGGTGACGAGTCCTATCAGAACCCAGACAGCTAGCCGCAACTTCGGGTCGACCATGATGCGGATGTAGAAGGCGAGGATCGAGAGCTGGCAAAGGGCTTCGGCGACCTGGTACATGAAGTAGGCGACATACAGCCACTTCAAGCTAGCGGTGATATTGTCAGGTGGAATGCTCCACATGTCCCTTCCAAAACCCAAAGTAGCAGCTACGATGACTGGCGCATTCATTCCGATGGACGAGACCTAAAGGTTGTTAATCGTCAGCATATTTGACAACACAAGCCAACGTAAGGATATTGTTGCATACTCCTGACAGACTAATCAACAAGTCGTCCCATCCTAGCTGCGCATGCGCGGAGATGGCTCGATCAGCCACCCGCAGAGCAGCCATCAACAAGGCCAGACTTCCGAAAGAAGCGACCATTCCCATCAACGTGGCAGACTGGTCGCGTACGAGAATGCCGCAGGCGGAATAAGTCTCGTTGGTGGACTGTAGCATCTCGATCACAGTACAGTTGGCCGCATTACAAGCGCCAGCAGCTGCCATGAAGTTTGCATCGGCACAGAGGCAGTCGACGTCGCTTGGTGAGCAGTTCGTCGTAGGCAAAGTAGCCTCAAGACATTCCAACTAGTATTCTGAATCAGTCGCGTCCCGTTACGAATGGAAAAGGCGGACGTAAGCATACAGCGCAGCCAGGTAGTCGGTCTAACAAGTTTTGCTGGGTGAAGGTGCCTGTCAAGAAAAAGGCGAATACTACGAGAACGCTGAGTCTCATCTTTGTCGTCTGCGAGCGATAATGTTAATGCAGTGGAGCGCGTTTCGCTGCCCGACGTCTGAGGAGTTGGCGTTAGGCCTAATATATGTGGAGCGTCTCGTACGGAGCACGTTTCAGAAAGAGGAAGAAAACATGCCCCTCGTCGAACTCTTGCTTTTTACGGAGGTCTGCCGATCGGCATGATGGGAAGATCTGCGGTGAAGCAATACGACCGAAGCGGCTTGGTGGCCGTTCCCCGCTTTAGCAAGCTTGTGCCCGCTAGTTTAATGCGAGCATACAGCCTGGCGTGCAACACAGCAGGGATTGTAGCCCAACGGCAAGGTAGTCTGTTGCCTTGCTTGTGACAGGCGTTTAGGCCGGCCTGGGCAGTCACTGACCTGTGCACTATGCCCCAAGCAATCACTGGTGTCATATTATGGTATCAGGCAAGAGTTTTGTACGTGGAGACGCTAGTCAAGTGGGGTTTCGGGCTGCTCCCCACCAGTCAAAATAATTTACATAATTATGTTTGTGCGAGGGCACGTGACTTAAGCCCCTGTTAAAATAGACCCCTACTAGTGGCCCGTATACAAAACTTTTGCCTGATACCATAGTAAGCGGTGTGGATACCCCTATCCTACGCTTCGTCGCGGCCTGCGGCTCCTGGCCCGAAGCCTCGCTCCAACCCGTGTCGCCACTAAAGATGTCACTCCCGTTTGCGATTGGAACAGGAAATGGCACTTATCAGCCAAGGCGGATTGAAGCTCCTCCACAACTTCCGCCATCGGTAGGAGACTTCCGTGCCGCAAGCGTTGACTTCATGCCGCCTTCCACCGTCCGAGGTCTACCGTCGGTAATAGGGGTCTCGAGTCTTCGTTCTCGACTGCCAAGAATAACCCCAACTTCCAGGGGCAATCGCGATTTAGCGCTGTATTCTTGACTTTCTTTTTGCATGTTCTCAAACCTTGTCTCTTGGAATGCTGCGTTCAGGATGGCTTTCGCGTCGTCTACTGGTCTTGTTGTCCTTCTCGGAATCATCGCTGCGTACCTGGTCAACCGCCTGGTGCGATCGAATAATCATTGCCGACCGCTACCTCCGGGTCCCAAAGGCATCCCGATTCTTGGTAATGTCAATGACCTGCCGAAGCCCGGAATGCTGGAGTGCCACCATTGGTTAAAGCATAAGGATCTTTATGGCCCAATAAGTTCTGTTACAGTATTGGGTCAGACCTTTGTGATCATCAATGATGCGCAAATTGCGCTTGAGCTCTTGAGAGACCGATCGGTTATACACTCCGCCCGCCCGCACATGGTGTTCAGTAGTGAGATGTATGCTTAGTCCCAAAGAGAACGCAGTTGCACAGAACATTGACAGAGCGCCCAGGATTGGATGGAAAAACACACTTGCTTTCAGCGGCTATACAGACACCTTTAAGCTTCATCGCAAGAACATTGCCAAGGTTGCCGGCAGCAGTGTGTCTCTCCAAGTGTTCGATCGCGTCCAGGAAGCAGAAGCCGCTCACTTCCTCCTCAATGTGTTGGACTCTCCGGAAAATTTGTTTGATCACATCAAAAGGGAAGCTGGCGCTGTTATACTCAAGATCACTTATGGCTACACAGCCAATGCGCATGGCGAGGACCCTTTTGTTGACATGGCCGGCAGGACTATGCAAGGATTCGCTGAAGCAACGGTGCCTGGCAAGTGGGCCGTGGATATCATGCCTTTCTGTAAGTACACACAAGCAGACGCACAAAAGGGATCTGACACCACAAGTGAGATATGTACCGGACTGGATGCCTGGAACAGGTTTCAAGGCCACAGCTCATCAAATGGCTGCTCAATTAAAGCAAACTACGGAGCAGCCATACGAGTTCGTCAAGCAGCAAATGCGTGAAAAGAAGCACAAAACTTCTTTCCTGTCTCAGGCAATCGAGAACATTGGCTCCGATCCGGAGATGGAGCGTATCCACAAGTGGTCGGCGTCTTCCATGTACTTGGGCGGCGCTGACACGACTGTCTCCTCCCTAATGACTTTCTTCCTGGCCATGACACTGTTCCCGGAAGTACAGAAAAAGGCTCAAGAGGAACTTGACCATGTCATCGGAGGGAGCCGTCTACCTGTCACCGCTGACCGCGAGAAGCTGCCATACATCGAAGCAGTCATGAAAGAAACACACCGCTGGCACCCTGTTGCCCCCATGGCTCTACCCCACTGCAGCACTAAGGAAGATGTCATCCAAGGTTACAGAATCCCGAAGGGCGCGCTCCTGCTCCCAAACAACTGGTAATGTTCACCTCATACTCAAGATCCACACGCCGACTGACAAAACCACAGGTGGTTCACGCACGACCCCTCCGTGTACCCCTCACCCATGACCTTCCTCCCAGAACGGTTCTTCGACACACCCACCCACAAAGCCGAGCCCGACCCGCGCAATTGGATATTCGGGTATGGTCGGCGCGTGTGCCCCGGCCGCTACGTAGCAGACAACGCGGTGTTCATGACTATCGCCCAGACGCTGGCAGTGTTCAAGATTGAGAAACTGGTCGAGAATGGCAAGACGGTGGAGCCGGAACTCAAATTCGAGCCTGGTGTTGTGTCGCACCCTGTCCCGTATCGCACGTCGATCAAGCCAAGGTCGGAGAAGCATAAGCAGTTGATTAGGGCAGCAGAGAAGGACTACCCGTGGGAGGAGAGCGATGCTAAGGTGTTGGAGACTGTAAAGTGGTAGACAGCGGCCGCTGGCAGTGTTGTATAAGCCTATGGCCTATCTTCAAAGAACCCGTTTTCTGCTACTAGAGTGTTCGCTTTCCGCCCTTCTGTTGCTCCTCTGATCTCACTCGCGTTCTATCCACTTATCTCCCGCTCATTAACACTATAACTACAGTACTCGGCCTCAGCGCCTTTAGATATTAGAGATTAGAAGCGACGTCTAACAGTAGTTCAGATAATTGGTACTTAACGTCGTCACCGCTAGTAACGAAGATAGCTAATCCGCACCAGCTATAGGGTTGTAAGCTCCTATATAAGAGTGTGCGAACGGCGGGAAGAGGGTGCTCGCCCAGCAACTCGGGCAGGGCTGGGCGGGGAACAAAGAACCTAAGCGAGCACATAGGCCGCTGTGCGCCACAGCTACAAAGACATCTACATACGCTACTGCAAGCTACTGTATGCCAAGCGAAGCTGAAGTATTATCCCTTGTTAGTCTGCTTCTAACTTAAATGCTTCTAGAAAGCTATCCAGCATGCGCCACATTTATTTCGAGCGCGATACGGCCTAGGTATAGCGGGCTGGTGAGATTTGTCCCCCCGTTTTTGAGATTTGTCCCCCCTTTGAGATTTGTCCCCCGCGCTAATCACATGTGTACTAGCGCGAGCGTAAATTATAGTAACTAATGCGTATCACTATTCAACCTTTTAAAAGAAGATTAAAGCTAAGTTGTTTATATTGTTAACTTATAAACTACTATTCTCGACGCTTCTTGCGCGGGCCAAGGCTCTTCCAGGCCTCAGGAGCCGCCACCGCTGCAGCACGTTTGGGCCGCGGTGTAGGCACCTCTTGAGGCTCATTGAGCGCATTCTGAGCATCGACCTGCGCGAATCTCTCAGCATAGAAGGCTTCCATATCCCCAAAATGATAGTTCTAAGCCATAGTTGGTGTACATGAACTGAGAAGTCCCTGCGAAGCTAGAGCCATATTTCGTGCTTCTACTAACTCTGCCGGGTCTCCTTCCTGACCCGTTTGCGCCAGAAAGTTGGTCGCCGAGATCATGTCATTACAATCATATAGAACAGGCTGGGACTTTCGGCGTTCAATGTCCGCTAGAAATTCTTCTAACGTCGGAGGTTGCCAGACAGGAGGCGGAGTCACAGTTACAGACCCAGCAACAGCGACAGGTGGAGACAAGCGAAGTGAAGTGGGGGAGGTAGAGGGGCAGGGGCAGGAATCGATACCGATATGCAGGTAGTGACTAGATTTATCCCTGGTTCAGGTGTAGGGACTGATATAGTGACAGAGGTGTTGGCTTCTTGCAAAGCTTCAGCAAGTGTCTGACCTTGCGGTTGATAGTGAGGTTGGAACCGAGGAACGGAAGGCGGCACACGCTGTTCGAAGGCTGATGGATTCCGACGAGTCGATGCGTCGTTCCTTCTTGGCCCGCCTCTTGTTTGAGCGATGAGTGGTTCCAGGACAGAAGAGTGTGGCCTTGAAGACAAATAAAATGACGGTCCCTGGTCGCGTTGATAGCGCCAATGATCGTCGTACAGATGACTCAGTCGTAGGGTCGATCCAGCCACTGCCACTTCTTGCAACGTATGGCGACATGGAAGACCGTTCGTTTTTTCGAACAGGCCTGAACAAGGGTGTCCGCCCTGATGTTGTCTCTGCTCCTTCTGGCGGAGAAGGTCCTGTTGCCTGATGCGCTCGATCGCTGGCGGCGTCAAGACGTTGTGGATGCCAGGAGGCAGGAATGGCATTGCTTCTAGTCTATGCTCAAACTTAACACTGTGTTTAGAAGAAGCAATGTCCTTGCTGTATTTGTTGTATTGGCTCCTGACCATTTGCTCAATTCTCCCAACGACACGCAGCAAATCGCCTCTTGAGGTCATAAGATAGTCCTTCAAGACCTTGTGCATCCCTTCGACAGGCGAGCTTGTAATAGTGTTATAGTGTCGGTGGTGCGAAATCCAAGCGGCTGCCCACTCTGTGCGTGTGAGATATTGGTTGTCTCGCAGGTACCTGCAAAGTTCTTGTTGGTGGCTGTAGTCCTTGAGTAATTCATCCCACTTAAGTTGGAACTCTAATGGTCTCTTTGCGTAGACAAGCTGCTCGAGTCAGTTCTGCGAAAAACTTGTAAGACGCTTCGAAGGAAAGCTTCCTTCGATGTATTGTAGAGTTAGGGTGGGCATACCTGCGTCCAGCGCTTCATGAACCCAGCCCTATATTCTGCGATCCTCTTCTTCTCCTCTCTCGTCACGCCATCGGCATCTCGCCAAGTCTGTTGCGCCTTCGTCTGAACGTTCTTGTTGATGTGCCACACGCACAAGAGTTGAGGAACTCCTGGGAGCAACGATCGAGCTGTCATCTTTAATGCTTCCTCTTGATAACTAATAAACACACGGGGCTTTTGTACACCTGTTTTGAGGAGAAAGTTCGCGATCGCCCAATGGTAATCAGCTTGGGTCTCATTGGTAAGGAAGCAGAAGCCTGCAGAATAGAAAGTCTGCAAGTTGGTGCAGCCGAGTATGTGCAGTAGTGGAAGTTTGTACTTGTTGGTCCGGTAGGTACAATCCATCAGCAGCACATCGGGATTGGCCCGCAGCATCTCAATCTGCTTCTGATGGGCGAAGAAGAGGTTTTGGACGTGGTTGTTGTCATCCTTCTTGACCGCGAAGACCCAGTCTGACGTAGATAGGTTGTCCAGCAACGCCTCGATTAGACTCCTTCCACTCAATTGTTTCTCTCGAACTGCTTTTCTCTCGCTCCGGATATCGGTAGCAGAGACTAGCGTGTCATGGTCCTCCTTTTGGATTGCAGCTAGGATCTGCATTGGCCGCGCGCCAGCATGCGTCATCGATTCGATCACTTCCTTTTGTGCAGACGTTCGCCTGCGATAGACGTTGTGCGCGCTTGGGTTAATGGATCGAGAGTGGTTATGATGCTTATCCTGAACCTCTAGCTTCCACCGGTCGCTGTGCTTCGTCTTAAAGATGACCAGCTTAAAGGGACATTCTGTTGAGCGCGTGCTTGTGCTCAGTATCTTCGCGGTTGACTGGTACTTCCGAAATCGGTCACAGTGGTAGTAATATCGTGTTTTAACATCGGAATTGTGAGGTTTACTCCGTTTTAGGACAAAGCCGTAACCGTGTTGCATGCCATGCGCCTTAAGAGCATTATACGCTTCTTCGTAGGAGTCATATAAAAGATCTGGAGGTGGCTGGATGTCTTCTATACTTAGGCGCTAGAGGAAGTGAAAACGATCCTAATACTAAAAGAGATGTGGACGATTTCATGTGCTGCAGAGACGCGCAGGTTTCGCGCAGGTCTCGCGTTCGTGGATTACGCGCTAAGCTAAGTTAGGCAGCTGATTTCCACTAGCACTAGCGCGGGGGACAAATCTCAAAAACGGGGGGACAAATCTCACCAGCCGGTATAGCGTTAGTTTTATTACAGTATAATACAGATGCACGTAGATGCGCTAGTAAAGCGTAGTACAGGCTAGGATGCACTAATCCATCCCGCGAGCTCGAACCCGCCTGCAGGGATCTCCTCCCCCGTCCTTCGGGGCGCCCGGCATGCACGCTCCTGCATCGAAGTAATCGAAAAAGCCCAGCAATGCTATCTTTCTTGATCTCGCTTTCTCCTAAGCTCTCCGATATTTAAAGAGGCTCTCTGAGTTCCGAGCAGACAGGAGGCATCACTAAAGGGTCATTTGACGGCGTTGGCGAAACGATCGACAGCATGACCACTACTGCATCGATCCGCGTCGGAGACTCGTGCCCTAAAAGAGAAATAGGCATAGATTTGCACCAAACCAACGACGACTTCACGAACTTGCCAGGGAGTGACGCCGGAGGTCCGAACTGCAAACCTGTCTCTTAACAGGGTGTGTCTCTGCACCCAGGGACGCACCTTAGAAGACAGGATTTGGGAGCACGCACGGGAGGAACACTTAGGCGGGTGGAAGCTGGGGAAGGGCGATGCACCTTCCTGGATCTGGGCGCACGCACGGGAGGCTTGCTTAGACGGGGGACTAGAAGACAGGATTTGGGGTCACGTACGGCAGAAGCGCTTAGGAATCTACGTCCCGGTACGCAACTCCCACTGTTGAATGTCTTCGATGAACACTCTGAGCAACGTGATTGACCTCTAATTCACCGACATAAGAGCTATATTTAGGTTTCAAAATGATCACTTGTATCCCCTATTTCTGTACAGCCTTGCCGCCGAGCTGGCCAATCGTGGATAAACCCGTAGCGCCATGCTTGAGGCACGGACCAGTGGGCAAGGCTTTCTGATTTACTGCTGTATGTTGTGGCCCCGATCGTAGCATGCCGGGTATGTTTGAGGCTCGATTCGCGAGGGAGGTGGTGTCGTTCGGCTCGAAGGCTTGTCGATGTGGGACGTCGCAAGCATTGTTGGTCGGCGATGGACTGGCCAGAAAGCCCCTCGGTGGCTGTTCTTTGTGTTGTAACTATTGTGCCAGAGAGTGTTTGGGCTCCGTCGTCGCATCTCCTATTGCTACATCACGACTAAATAGATGGCGTGCGGGCAGTTTGTTCGTCCGACCCTGCCGTGGCCATAACGGTGGCTATGCCGGTACCAAATCGATGGAGGGGAGCGTGACAGCCTGCAGAGACCCGCTGCGGCCGCTGGCAGGTGTGTTCTGATGCTGTTGTCTTGAGTCGTCCAAAAGTTGATTTCTGTGCGGTGCGGAACCGGCGTTCTGCTATGGACCGGCTGAATTTAGCTCAGAGCCGCAAGTGAGCCTTGGCTGGCTAAGTGATGTCATACTGGTACCAGCAGATGCCCGTGCGCTGTATCCGCCTCGCTTTTCCCGGCCCTTCTACATCTCAGATCTACACTACTGCCGCTCAAGTTACAGAAGTTATGATCTTCGTACGGTTCTATTACGAGTGGTGCCATCCCGAGTGGTCTCATCCCGAGTAGTAACGAAATGAGTCTAAGTTTGTAAGTAGATTGTGTGTATTCTGCGTATTCATCACCGAGAGGTCTGTGATCTAAGCTTATATACATAGAGTAGTGGGCTGATTGGCCGCTGAATAGTCCACGCGACCATGCAAGGTACCCTGGGCTTACAGAAGGACTGCAAGCCTAAGGTATTAACTCACCACGTTTTACCATAAGATATACTGAATTCCAGCGCGTTTTGCCGTCAATAACAAGGTCAATAGTGAATATCATATCGTCGCTCGCAAGCTCGTCTTGAAGATCTCGAAGGACCTGTCGCCGTTGATCTGACCGACGGATATAGGTGGCAAGATTGTGGAGTCTGCCGATAGCCCCTTTTCGGGCCCAGATTTCGAAGCAGATTTCGTCGCTGGCACCTCGAAGTTCGTCCTCGAATTTGCTTACGTTTTCACCGAAGATAACTGCTCGTACAACGAGATTGATGATATGGCCGATACAACGCAAGCGTCGTTTGTTGACGTCTATAGGAAACCATAGCGCAAGAGCCTCTAGGCATGTATCGTTGGTGCTGGCGTTGTCAAGGACGAAGTAGCCTAACTTCGAACCCAGCTCGTAGCAATTAATAACCTTTTTAATATAGGTCGCGATATTCTCGCCAGAATGCGGACCGATCACGCGTGGCAGACCGATAAGGACGTCACGTTTCAAGCCCTTGCCGTCGACGAAGTGGCTCACAATGCCAACATAGTTAAACCCATTAGAAGCAGTCCATAAATCAAAGCTTAAGCGCACCAAACTTTTCGCGTTTTTGATCAGGTCGAAGACGATCTTCCCGCGCCTCTGGAACGCATCATAAATCCAAATTGATACAGACGCGTGAGACTCGGGCAGTAACTGACTAGCGAGCTCGCCGCCGTTCCGTATTAGCCACTGAAGACGCTTGCTAGATGCCTGACGAAGAGTGACGTCTTCCAGAATAATCCAGTCGACGAACCGGGCTTTCCACATGGATTCATTAAAACGCGAAGGAAGCCCTAATCCAGCACTAGACTGACGCGATAGAGGCGCCCTGCATGTTACTGACGACGCCGCAAGTAAAAAGGGATTGGCAGGCAGATTTGGAAGCTCACCGGATGGAGAGATGCGGTGCTCACGGATCAAGTGCTTCGCTGCGTGAGAAGTGCCAGCGGCCGAATACAGAGCCGTTGAGTAACTCTTCTTCAGGTGGCAAAGCTTATAGAGCCAATACCGCGCTCCTTCGTGTTCCAGGCTAGCGCCATGTCGGAATATCCATGATTCTTTGGCCTTGGTGTTAACCACTCGCCTGTGGCGAGGCCTTAACTTGCGCCTTTAAGCCGCATCGAGCCGTGCCAGGTATTCGTCCAGTCAATATCAAACTCGCATCGAACCTCCTTGTCGATCGATACAGACTCAGAGGATGTCAGGGACGTCTCGGAAGCGTCATCGACGCGAGCAACCTGTGAGCCAGATGGAAGAGAAGATATGGCAGGGCTAGTGCCTCTGCTAGAGGTCATATCGAAGCGACAATATTTGGCTAAATAAAGAAGTTTATAGAAATGGGGCGTACGGAGATGGACGATGCGATATACAACTACAGCATGGACGAGCAAATTAAATTTGGAGGGTGTTTCTAGAAAGTTCGTTTGTTTACCTATACTAGGAAATGGCCCGAGAAGCCCCTCGTACCGATAATAGCCATACCAAATCCGCTATGTCAAACCGACCCAAACGCAGTCAAACCGACCGCGCTTATCGGTCGGTCGGTTTGATAACGAACCAGCCGTCGGTCGGTTTGATTACTAATCAAACCGATTGAATCGGTCGGTCAAACCGTCGGTTTGTTGACCACACTGCTGACCAGCGCCACATCACGACGTGTCTACATATGATTGGACGTTCAACTAGATGTATCCAGCATGTATCAAAAGGGTACTAGTGTGAAAGACTGCATGTAGTTTCAGCTCGACTATGCGTGTCACTCTATCCAGACTTACCCTCTAGACAGCTTGGTGGTCTGTAAGCCTCTGGCAGATAGCACTATAAATCATGGACCATCCGCACACCTTTACAGCTCTCTAGAACTTTTACATTGCTCATGCACCAAAGCACACATACTTTTCGAAATCTAGAAGATGCCTACATCTACATCTACTCCCGTTAACAAGTAGGCGATGTATTATTCTTTTTCTTGTTCAAACACTTACTCCCTCTGGAGTTTCTGCCACACCACCAGAAGATCAACTGGTTTCTCAATTGACTTCAGAGCAGCTAGAAAACGTGCTTAGTCATTGTGCATCCCCTGGGATTTCAATAACGCGAAGTCAACTCGAGGATATCACCACTGCCGGAACTTTGAACCCACCAGGTCATAAAGAGCCAAAGGATGGAGAGCCTCTCCCCTATGAATACTACGAGCATTGTTAGCTCGGTGACTCTTTACATCTTCAAGGTCACGATACTGGATCTACTATATGTGCCAAGACGAATCCGCTCAAACTCTACGACGGCATGGCGACTACTTATGGTATGATCAATGGCCTTGCAGCCGACTTTTTTAGTACTAAAGGACCTATATGTCTAGGGACAACGTTCGAAGAGCAGAAGACACGATTTCGACAGGCCTTTGCCGACCTAGCGAATCCGGCGAACAAAAAGGCTCTGACCCAGTTAGTAGACTTCTTGGCGGACGAGTCAAAGCAAATCCAAGCTGCATACGATAAAGGTGATTCTGAAGTGTCAAAGACTTATGACCGACTTAGTAGTATGTTCGACAACATGAAGCTACAGGTTATCACCGCCATAGGATTGACCGATGGTCTGACCTACATTAACCTTGCCAAGATCAACTTTGACCACTTTAGTCAAGATGCGCGGACTGCTTACAACGCCGGTTATGCTGTTGCGATCAATGAGGCATTGAACAAGAACCTTGAAAGAGCCTACGCGATGAACGCTTTCGCCGATCACTTTTTGGAAGATTCATTTTCGGCAGGACATCTCCGTACGCCAAGGCGATTTCTAACTGACCATTTGGGGGCTAAAGATGGATGTGCCAAGGTTAGTTCACAAGTCTCGAGAGTATCGATAGAAACTAACTTTATGCGATGCCAATATTCAGGCAATGCATGACGAGGATAATCTCTACAGGATTGATGTCAACAGCCCTTCTAACCAGACTTAGGAAGCTTACGGAGATAAGCGTTTGTTCGACGAAGTAAATCACAAGAACATGCTCCAAATTCGCGAAGCCTTACAAGCGTCAACTGATGAGATTTGGGCGGCCTACTACAACGGCGACAAACTAGAACTAGATACTTACAAAGCGTGGAGCTATGCACCTGTGCTTAGGAATGTCAAAGGTAAAAAGAATGCTATGTTCTACACTCAAGATAAGAAGCTCTATTACCGCAAAGATATCACAAACCCTAATGGGTTAGAATATGCGGAGACGGGAGTTCTCGCATGGGTTAAAATTCTTGCCGCTCTTAGGATTAAAGCAGCACGTAGGGGGAAGACTTCTTAATGAGAATGGAAGTGTGTGTGATAGGCTGGAGCCCAGTCAGTGAATTCTCGATGATATCTAAGATATAACGTGTTTTATAAGCGAGTCGTCCTTACAAGCGAGTCGTCCACCCCACTAACTTTGATCACCTTCAAAGCTACGCAACGCAACAACGTAATAAGGTAGAACAAAGCGATTAATATAGTAGATTAAATAGTATCTACAGCATCCTTTTTGCACGTTCGTGAGTTGTGCCCAGTCTCCCTGCACCTCCTGCAGCGCGCAATAGCCTGGCGGTTAAGGCCTGATCGCTCACCACCTTGACGCTGTTCACGCTCAATCTGCTGGTCAGCCTCCTTTTGAGCTAGTATATCCTCTCCCTCTCCCTTTGTTAAGGTCCCACGCTTCTGTATCCGTTTCTTTTTGCGCTGCCTACGCTTCGTTGCTGCCTCGTTGGCTCTCTCAAGGCAGGTAATCTGATCGCGCATAAGCTCGGCTGAGAGCATCATCACCTCAGCCCCTTTTTAAGCTGGTTAATCGCCTCAATAATCGAGGCTGGTGATGAGCTCTTATGCTGCCGCACGCGATCACGTATTAACGTTGATTGAGCCTCAAGCTCACGTACGTTGCTTGGTGTACGAGCCTCCCAGGGAGGCTCTGCGAGAGCAGCTGGTGGAGTAGGCGTACGCAGCTGCACGTTGAGCTTTGATAGAACAGCGTCTGGCTGGAGAGGGGCTAGGCCTGCGCCTCGAAAAGCTGAGCAGATATTGGCTAAGGTGAACGATCGATCAAAGGCTGCCTTAAAGGCTGGCAGGAATTCGAGCTTGGTGATATGGTTGATATTGTAGCGCATTAGAGCCTCAATCTCACGGCTGTACGCGCGCTTCATAGGCGAGAAGCAGCCTACGTCAGAGGCTGCAGTAGGTGAGATGAGTGAGCTGGCATGCAGAGCGTGTAGATATTGCTCTCCTTGCAGAGCTCTTGAAACTCAAGAGACTGGTGGCTCTCGTGGCCGTCAAGGATAAGCAGGCGGCGTGCTCCAACTACCTTGCCCTCAGTATGCTTAATAAAGTGCTTTAGCCACTCTACTCCTATCTCGTTGGTTGTCCAGCCGTTGTCGCTAACTGCGATAGCCCAGTCGCGTGGGATATCCTCCTCGTACCAGGCTGACAGGTGATACTTGCCAGCAAAGATGAGGAACGGTGGGATTGTCCAGCCAGCAGCGTTGATTGCAGCAATTACCGTCACCCACTCGCGGTTGCCAGGCTGGATAGTCTTTGGCCTGCCTCTCCTCTCTGACCCTGTGATAACTAGCTGAGTCTGGATCTTGCCCATCATAAAGCCAGCCTCGTCAAAGTTGTAGACGTCCTCATCACAGATGCCGTACTTGGCCTTTGTCTCCTCTACCAGCTTAAACCAGCGGCTGATTAGCACAGGATCCTCGCATAGAGCTCTCTGCCTATCGTACGATCGATTAAAACGCGTCATAAGACTGTCTGTACGCTTGACAAAGTTGCGCGGCCAGTGGACGCCAACGCGACCTGCGCCACGCGCAGCAAGCAGCTTATTAGCCATATCGCGCGCAGCTGTATACGTAGGCCCAAATCCTCGCTGATCAAGGTCGAGTATATGTCTAATAATTACCTCCTCCTCTAGCTGGGTAAGCTTCTTTGAGTTGGGCTGGCAATCGCGTCGTGCAAGCCTGCCAGCGCGTCGGTCGCGTAGCGTCATTCGAGGGACGTTAAACGCGCGAGCAGCAGCTCTCTCAGTCTTGATCTGGTGGCTATTAAGAGATGATATAGTAAGCTGCATATCAGCTTCAGATGAGCGCAATAGAGCTTGTTGGCGTTGAGGCATAACTGATTTGATCTTCAAAGGTGATCAAAGTTGGTGGGGTGGACGACTCGCTTGTAAGGACGACTCGCTTATAAAACACGTTATGACTTAATACAACGCTACAAGACTTCATTTGTCAGCCAATAAGCAGCGTCAAAGTACAAGACCCATGTCTAGCGCCTCGCCTCATCAAAATCCTCGGCTGCTCCCATCCTCATCAAGTCTCACCGAACAAACCTCAGCTTCTGCACATTCTATGCCAGGGCTAAAGGCCCGAAAGGTAAGAACCGACATGCCGCCCTCATTGCGTCTTACGTTAGCCAAAGTCGCGTCGCGTCGCGTGTTAAATGGTAGTCGCGTCTTGTGTTATAGTGTCTACTAACTTCTCTCACTTGCCTTTCCCTAAGATATCTTGTTGCGTCTTTGTTGCCCTGCGCTTTATAACTAAGCACTTATGCCTTGAATAATAATGGATCTCTTCATATTCTATGCCAAGCACCAAGTCCTTGTGTGCAAGCCGTGCGCCCACGCTGTTGCGCCTCTGCATCTTGTCAGCCATATCAGGAGCCTACACGCTCATGAGGCGTGTCGTGATGCAGGCCTTGACTTTGCCAAGTTTCGCGTACACAAAGCAGCCAAAACCATCGCCGAATGCCTGAAAGAGAAATACAGCCTGCTTGATCCAAGGACTCAGGCGATTCCACGACCGCTGCCCACAGACCTACCTCTTCCAGACCTAAAGCTCTACCGTGGTTACCAGTGCAGTCGCTGCGACTATGCGGTCTCTCGCTCTAAGTCTAGCCACAAATTGCTAGAGAAGCACTTTAATCGGCAGCACCGGATCCTACCCCGAAAGAAAGGTCGGCCAGCAAAGTCGATCACTATACCAGAAGAAGACAAGGGACCAATGTATAGAGAGGTCTACTGCCAGCGCTTTTTTGCTTCGTGTCATCAGAGCTCTTTTTTTACAGTCCACGTACCTACTCAAGTACAAGAGCTGGTGAAGAGTAGACCAAGAGGGCATGCCGACGTCTTCCGAGCCTTGATCGAGAAGCAGCTTACGGTAGGGACCTGCGAGCAAGATGCTAGAGCGAAGATCTATAACAGACAGGTCTCTAAGACTGAAGTATCGCCTTGGCTTGAAATGACTAGATGGCCGCGCTACTTTAATGGCTTGCACATGGCTGACATCGCCCCACTAGCATATGCAGCGAATCCGATCACCGAGCCTGCCCTTATCGTCGTTTCAGAGAGCTTCGACCGACTTATTGAGCGCGCTCACCAATCTATCTGCGAGGACAAAATCAGCGTTTTCGACCAGGCACAAATTAACTGCTTCATTGCTGGCCGTTCAGGCAAGCACGACCGTATGCTCATGGTCAAACTGCAGAAGAGCACGTTCCGTGCGTACAAGAGTATCTGGACGCGCCTTCTCTGCTTTGTATACCGAACGAGTCAGCCAAGCCACAACGTTCCCTTATTACACAGGTTCACAAATGCTCAGCTGTTCCACCTAGATCGGGTTATGCGCCTTGCGAAGGAGCTCTCGTCCCTCCAGCGCCTATCAGGATGTCCTAAGTCGCCCACAGAAAGAGTAGAAGAGGTAGTTTGCAACCTTGACAGAGCATGTCTGCAACTATGCATTGCTTTGCTCGACCACACACTTCAAGGCGACCACTTCGAGAGCGTAGTGTTAAGCTTCCTCGCAGTTTTAGGCATTGACAAGAACCCCGGTGGCGTCTTTCGCGGCCCGCTCAGCTATTCGCCTGATTTATCCAAGTTCATCAAGATGGCGCAGATGCTTGTCGTACAGCGATCGGTAGTCGCCGCGGAAGAGAGAGAAGTCGAACACCCGTCGGACATGCTGGACGAGATGAGAGAGCGTTTTATGGTGCGGGGATCTCGGACAGCCTTCGACTGGGCATGCAGACTGCGATCGTACGCGAAAAAGGTGGTGAGCAACACAACATCGCTTGGCTACATCGCCTGGTCAGACGATGGAAGCTCCGTCACATACAAGGACTCGGGCTTCAGCATGGATGCATTGCGAAAGTTTGTCGCAATACAAGTCAACAAGGCCCAACAAGAGCTTGAAGGATTATTCCTTCTGCATCCCGACGAGAGTCGCGACGATGTAGTGCCACTGGCCCATCTCCATCGACTTCACGATGATCCCAGCTGCGGGAAGAAAGGTTGGAATTTCCTCAAGGATTAGCGCAATGCAGACCAGCTTCGTGAGGGCGGCGACAGATGGCTGCTTGACAGAGTACTTGAGAACGACTGGCTGAGGGACGAGATGGTTGATATGAGCCCAGAATCCCAGCTTCGGGGGAAGAAGAAGGCAGTGCAAGCGTACTTTGAGAAGGTGGACCAGTTCCTCGAGCGGTTCCTCCTGCTCATCCACATGACGGGTGGGCAGCCACCACGCGGCACGGAGCTCATAGGGTTGCAGCATAGCAATACCGCTCAGGGACAGCACCGCGGGATCTTCATTGAAGAAGGCTTGATCAGTACAGTTACCTCATACCATAAGGGCTACAATATTACTGGATCAACGAAGATAATCCATCGATATCTGCCAAAAGAGGTGAGCGAGTTGCTGGTGTACTACCTTTGGCTCATCCTGCCATTCTGGCAGCAGCTTGATATCCTAGTGTACAAGCGGAAGGATCCGCCTTCTACTTTTCTTTGGCCAAAGGAAAACGAAGCCTGGGACTCAAGCCGGCTCACGCGAGTGATTTCACGAGAGGCGCGTCTGTACCTCGACACAGCACTCGGCATCCTGACATATCGGCATCTCGCAATTGCAATATCCCGCCAACACCTGTCGTGCGGCGGCTTTAAGCGAGACTACGGTGTTGATAAGAAACTCGCCGACGAACAAGCAACGCATGGTTCATGGATCGCTGGCACGGTATACGCGCGAGGTTTGCAGGACGCTCCGGGCCATGTCAAGGCACGGAGTTCAGAATATCGAGCAGTCAGTCGCGAATGGCACAGCTTCCTCGGGTTTTGGGTATACTTTGGGGCTCGAAAACACCCACTAGGCGAGTGTAGTGATAGCGAACTTTGCTTAAAAAAGCGCCTTAAAGATAGAAGTTAGAAGGTAATAATCCGTATGTACTACCGAGGTTAGGACCGAGCGGAACGCAGAGCCTAGCTACCATAATTAAGGCGAAGAGAGCGACATGTATAGCTGGCTTAACAGTACGTTTGAATTGCTCTTTAATTACTAAAACGCCATTATAGACGACAGTTGCACGCCAATATAGCTTGCTAAGACTAGTGCTAACATCTTCTGCTAACACCACTGAATAGATGCTCCTGATGTTCCAGCGAGCCACTCGATAAAATCAGCGTCGCCTACGCCCACCAACTCTCCACCATATGTTTTCCCAGCCGGACAAGGAAAGCCCTGGCCGAGAGCAGGGAACCCGGATACCCAAGTTGCTGCGCCACTGCGCTGCGCAGTCATACGACCGAGATGCTGGTTCCTTAGGTTGCCTGAGGGCCAGGAAGACGTGCTGCTAGCAGCAGGGGCAAGAGCGGTAAACACGTCAAACTGTCCAGTACCAGAGACCTTTGCTGACGCATCAGAAGCAAGGTCAAAGTGGAAGCTACACGTCTTGCCTGCAGACTCAGGAGGGAAGTCAAAGGTAAGGAGGGTGGTAATGTCGGTGGTTTTGCCATCCTTGAAGATCTTGCCTTTGGTCGTGTTGTGACGGACTGCGCCTGTCCAGACCTCGTACAGGGAGTTGACTCTAGGCTTGATAATGTTAGAGCCTGTAGGATTGCCGCATGGTGTGTTTACTGGTGGGGTTGGGCAGGAATTGTGGCAGTCGGGCGGAGGCGGGCAGGAAGTATTGCAGCTGGGCGGAGGCGGACACGAAAGCTTGCATGGCTGAGGAGTGGGAGTTGCACTGCTGCAATTTGTAGAAGAAGAGACTGAAGTTATGCAGCTAGTAGGAGTAGAGGGATACGTGTTGGTTGGTAGAGCAGAGGTGAGGCTGACGGCGGCGAGAGCGACGGCAGAGGTAGAGAAGCGCATAGTGAGAGCTAAGGCGAGGTTTGTGTTGGGAAGATTGTGTAAACAAAGCTGCGGGCGTAGGAAGCTGTGCGATGATAGATCTGCATAGCAGATTGTCTGTAGTATATGTAGTAGGATCTAGCTAGCTTGTTTCCCTTCTTAGTTCTGTAAATAGAAGAGGGTAAGGTCAACTAGGCCTAGGCGTAGCACAGCCACGAGGCTGAAGTGGCACAGTAGAAGATTGAAAGAGGAAAGGCGGCGAGGTAAGACGTCTTGTTTTGGTACTGTGACGTAGAGAGGCTTACGATTGGGGTATAGTCACGTGTGCGGCTGATAAGCCGTAGTCACATGTGCAGCTGAAGCGAGCAGGGTAAGAAAAAGGTCAGCCGCAGTTAGCTATGCCTATAGCGGCTCTCGGATAGTAGTAATTCCGTAGCTACGACGGGCCTATTAGAACAAGGTACTGACATTGTACGCTAACTTGCAAGCAAAAGAGAAGGCGAGCTACAGGTGTTAGACAGGTTAAAGACAGAAATAGAGGGTATACTGTTAGGGAAAGGGGATTATAGACAGAAGATGTCTAGTAGTTAGACAGGTTAAGAAAGGGTTAGATTGTGAACGAGCTAAGCAGATAACGTACTTTGTGTTGCTGTTCGGCTTACGAGCGAAAATACAGAAAAGTGCCGTTGTCACGGTAACCACCGTGGTTCCCTTGACACTGAACGCGCTACAGAATCCGAGTGCTCCGCCAAGCACCCGAATTCTGCTGATTGGCCGGCCGGGCCTAGCGCCATGCGCACGGCCCCCATCGATAACTTCTCACCGCCTGTACATGCTAATTCTGTTTCCTTACGCAACGTCTTGTATTACACCAGATATCGTACGTAGCCACAATTAACGCTTCTAGTAAGCTCTTAAACACGTGCTCGTAGCATCTCGTGACAGCCGTAGTAAACTAAGTTTGCAGCTTAATAAGGAGGAGTGTAGTTCTAAGTATAAGCCTACATAGCTTAATAGATAAGCTAATAGATAAAAGGAGCAGACTGTAAGGGGCTACGCTCAGGGAGCTATCGCACAGGTATACTGGAGTTGTATTCGATAGAGAAGAGAACTACAGGTAGCTAGGGTTCTGAAGGTCGTTCAGGGGGCGGCGGCTCGGGATAACCTTCTGCCGGGCTCGCTTGCGCAGAATCCGGGTGCTCAGGGGGGGCACCCGGAATCTGTGCACAGTGCGCCTCGCGCACGTGACCGAGATATCATCGAGGACTCACCAACTGGGCTCCAGCCCATCACACAGACACAGGGGTTTTAGGTATCGCTAGAGAGGGAAGGGAGTGAAGAGGGATCTTGTTTATGTGTGTTACGATTAGATATAGGGGACACCTAGGGATTAGTATAAGTACTCTAAAGGATCGTGCGGTAAAGTAGAAGGATTGCGGCACAGCAACTATGCCGCAATTACGTGTCTGCTGTTTAAGGAGCTATAGAGTTAAGAAAAGCTAGTAGACTAAGTGTGAGGATTACTTGGGCAGGCACTGAGATATTGGTATAGGCTTGTATTGAGACGAATCCTTGAGGAGCTATCAAGACTCCTAGAGGGATGAAATATACCTACGTCACGTGATCGTGGCTGGTGAGGGCCGACGGTGGCCCGAAGGGTCCCCGGTGGCTTGCCTGCCTGTGGCTGGAACCTGTGGTGTTGGAACATCGTGACACTAAATGGCGCTAAATTACCTGGGAGCTAAAGTAATTGAGTATAACTACCTTAAGTTAGTTCCGAGTAGGCGTCTAAGCTAAGTTTTATTACCACTAAGTAACGTACCTCACGGATTCGCGGTTCACCTTTGCCAAGACCCCACCAAAACTGCACTTACCTACGTGATGCCCCAACAACAACACCAGATAGGACCTTCTTACAAAGCTCAGATACAGCTTGCGCTCCAGACTCTTAAACAAGACGCGACACTCCCCTTGCGACGCGCTGCAGTGCTCTACAACGTCTCTCAAATAACACTACGCCATCGACGTGCTGGACGACCCTCACAAGCAGAATACACGCCCAAAATAAGGAAGCTAGACAAGATTGAGGAGGAGGTGATTGTTGAGCATATACTTGAGCTTGTTGGGCGAGGATTTCCCCCCGGCTCGCAGCTGTAGCTACTATGGCCAATTCCTTGCGAGCGGAGCGCAATTTTGGCCAGGTTGGCGTAAACTGGCCTAGTACGTTCGTCAAACGTCGCCTTAAGCTCCAAACGAAGTTTAATCGCAAGTATGACTACAAGAGAGCTCTTTGCGACGATCCTGAGACTATACGAGCCTGGTTCCTGCTAGTAGAGCGCATGAAAACCAAGTACGGTATCCAGGGCATCAACGCGAAGGGTGGGCTATCCCGCCCTTTATCATCTCCGCTAGCAAGCATCACCTCTCTGCCTGGTATAAGGAGCCGTCTATACCCCATGACTGGGTTGTTAATGTCTCTGAGAACGGCTGGACTAACAAAAAGCTTGGTCTGAAGTGGTTAAAGCACTTTGACGAACACACAGAGGAGCGCACTGCTGGCGGCTATCGGCTGTTCATTCTGGACGGCCATGAGAGCCACAACTGAATTAAATTTCACCAGTACTGCGCAACAAGATCACTCGCATCACTAATCTTGAGTTTTTGCTGTGCTTTAAAGCGGCTTTTAACGCTTCAATCACTAAGAGCAATATTCAGAGAGGATTCAGAGGTGTTGGTCTAGTCACATTTAACCCAGAGGCTGTAATATCAAAGTTTGAAGTGCGCCTGCGTACTCCACCACTACCTACTGTGGATGAGAGTACGTGGCACTCTCAACCCCAAGCAATACCCTGGAATTTGGGTCGCAATCAAAGCTGATTCGAGAGAGGATCCAGCGACACGGTGACAGCTCGCCAACCTCAATGGTTGATGCTATTGATCGGCTCACCAAAGGCGCAGAGATGATGGCGCATTCACTGGTTGTAGTGCGCAACCAGGTTGACAAGGTAGACCTCCTCACGATCTATACACAGATCCGGCCGACCGTACTCACACAGCAGAACATCCAGGCAGGCTTCCCGGCGACAGGGCTTATCCCTCCTTGTCCAGACACGGTACAACCTTGAAGTGTACCAAAGGCCTGGGACTGGCTAGAAATCAATATTGCACATCGCTGCTAATAATTAGACTAACCACGGGATGCAACATCTACATTTATCGCAACAATAAAAACACTTCTCCGGCCAAACCAACCGTTTAGATCCGCCACTGCAAAACTTCTCGCTAGAGTTCTTCTACGGGCAATTTGCCCGCGGTCTTCCGCCTTCTTCACGCTGTTTCTTGAATGTCCTCTCTGGCAAGTCCGGAAACTTGTTTTTGTTCGCTTCCACAAACGGTCTTAGTATCTCATCGAGTCTTCTGCGAGTATGATCAGGATTGTAAGAGACTTTGGTCATCGCACCTCCCAGCTTGCTTGGCAGTCCAGAGTGGCGATAAAGATCAAAGTTAGAAGGCTTGCCTTTGTAATCGTACAACTCTGTGACGAAGTCCTGAGTATATTAGCAGGTGTAAGCTGCCAAAATTGCAAGTGCACTTACACCTTGAGAGCGGTCCTTCCTCGCCCTTATATTAGAGATAATTGATGAGATAACTCTAGAAGCTGATCCAGGCTCAATAGGAATACAGTCATCAAGCAACAAATCTAAGATAGGGGTATCCGTGAATGCAGTGTCAAAATTTGACTTCGGATCGCTTCGCCTGTCGCGTACGCTCACGTGGTTTGGATCACTGGCAAGCGTGGCTTTCCTTGTCTCCTCCATAGTACTCATGGGAATGACCTTTATAGGCATGCCGCCACTTTTTGGGCAGCTCGCGACATAGTCTTGCAATTGGTGGCGGAATTTGCAACGATCTCTCCTTTCACAGAAGCCGCGGGAGAACCAAAAGAAACAGGTCAAGCAGTCCGGGGTCGACTGAGTTGGATCCTGCATGGAGTCAGTCATATATCGCAGTAATAACAATACGTCTATGGGAGCCGTCCCAAAGACTGAGACGATGCCTATATACCTTGTCATGTATGTTTCCAGACGATATGCGTTTAGATAGCGGACGGTCCGGTAAGCGCCGTTTTGATTGCGTGTGGCCACTTATCACGAGCTTGTATCCGGCATTTCCAGTAGAAGCTGTGCCATACGCTAAGTTGAGGCCAGCTTGATCGGAGGAGACGCGATCAGAACCCGAATACGTATTTTCCGTTTTGACTCGTGGCTCTCGCTTTAGAGCCTCATTGTACTCCATATCGGTAGACGGCATTCTTGCTTCCCCGATAGGAGGTGCGCCATTAATAGACGGGACCGCCTTAAGGTACTTTGAAGTGTTGCTTGGAGTTAGCAAGTCCTTCGCTCCATCTGCAGGTTGCTTGTTTAAGGACTCGGAGGGAAGTGCCTTAGACGAGGAAACTTCGGTATCTAGTGCGTTGCTGTTCTCCTGCCGCAGCCAATCAGTAGCAGAAGCCGCTACAGGGCCGCCGAGACCAGCTTCCAGTAATGCCAGGATATCGGCCTTTGACTGTAAGTCAAAATTTCCACTATCTTGCTGTTTTCCCAGTAGGAGCAGTCGAGGGTCGAGCTTTAGCAGCGTTTGCTTCGTCCGAAATAAGCTGATCAATAGTGTCCAGATCAGCACTAGTGGCTTCTCTCGCCACACTCCCCCTCTTGTCTTCATTTGACGCTCGACTTTGGGGGCCATCAATGTGGCTCGCAGAAGAGTCGTCGTTATAGCTTAAATAGTTTGGAACAAGCTTCGGAGCCTCACTAGACTGTTTCTGACCCTTGTTAATGGAGCTAGAAGCTCCTTGGCTGCCTTCGAGATGGGTTGGTGTTGCTGACTCGCGAACAGCTTTCTCAACCCGTATTTCGTCGTCTTTGCCAGCTAAGCACTCAGCTATGGCAGCATTGAGACGGCGTTGTAATTGCGCTGTAACTTGGGATGAGGAACATTCCTTGGCCCCTTCAATTAGGAGGTAGAGCCCTTTTTGCAGGATATCGACTGTACCCAGCATTGCTCCAACCTCTTTTGCCTTGCATAAATTGCTACTATTTTCCCATATCGCCCTCGCTATTTCCACTTTCTTCTCGTCTGCGCCCTCATCCCTTAATGCCACTGTGAGTGTACTAACTAGATATGGTGTCGCTTGGGACTCGAGTGCGCAAGATTTGGCGATCGTCAGAGCTGTCATTGTAAAGAAGGGCAGGTTTTCTGGGATATTCGCGAGTACTTTCAGTTGATACTGACAGGTCTCAGGAAGTACAAGCGGGCTTGGAAGCGGAAAGCTGTCCTCAGATCGGGGTCGGACATTGCGCGCTGAGTTCGAGGTAGAGTTGCTATCTTCAGCCTGCTCGGCTCCGTTGTTAGCTGGAGTGCTACAACATTAATATCTAGTTCATCTAACCTTGCGCTTGCTCATTCTAAAGGGCTATTGTCCAACGACTGACACCTGACTGGCGGGTCTTTTTGCGTTCGTGGGTTGATGTAGTTACCAGTTGCAATAACTTATTTCTCCACGCAGGGACTTTTCTGCGGCACCCAAAGGAGTTAGACCACGTCAGCCACAGCTGAGAAATCATAGACTTGGCAGGGAAGTAGCGCGGATCACCTCAGTTAAATTACATGGTAACTACGAAGGCTGGTGGACACGTCCACCTAATGCAGCGGCAGCCATCTAGCCGCGACACAGCAACACAAGACGTGGCGACGGAGCCCAGACACGTCTTGAGTACAACAGTCACAACACACACAGACACACACACACACACACACACACACACACACACACAACAGTCACTGATGGGCTTTCTGGCCAGCCCATCACCATCCGACAATGCCTGCAACGTCCCTCATCGACGAGCCCTCGGGCTGAACAACACCACCTCTCGCGCGAACCAACTCACAGACATCTGGCGTGCTACCATCGGTGCCTACAATACATACAGACCTTCAGACAGCCTCGTCTACAGCCGTCTCCACTGTGTAGAAGGAGTGGTGCCCCTTTGACACACCCGACAAGGTGTAAGGGGTTTCGCGCGGAGGCCCTCATGCTCAGTTGAGTCGGTGGCGCGCACGAGCGGAGCATCGGTCTCGTGAAGCTGCGTCACGACAAAATGCTGCTGCCGCTGCGCTCGGCGGCAGGTCATACCACACACCACAGCCGCATAGGAATCTAGTGGACGGCATCATAACACTCAAAGAACATCGGAGAGCGGGTAACATATCTTAAGCCCTGGGGGGCACGGGGGCAAGCTAGCACACGACAGCTAAACGCTAGGGGGAGACTGAAGGTATTGCAGTCGCAACACACGAGGCAACGCGCTTCTACGAGCCTTGAAACAATGTTACACACACAACGCTTCGTGTACTGCACACACACAGGAAGACAATTCGAGGAAACATACAGACAGGCAAACACGTCACTTCTTGAGGTGAAATGCACATAGTCGTAGATAGAAGCCAGACCACGCATGGGCGAGGGGACAGCTGGCTATACCATCGGTATGGTGTAGTGGGGCGGTGCTGATGTATTCAGCAACGCGTCGGCTGTCCACCAACCCTTTGCATCTAGGCATAGCTGCAGACTTCGCGGCTGAAACCGAGTAGGAATTAACCAACCAGCCAACCAACAGACGAAGACTTTGGTCTCCCGTAATTCCGCCATGGTGCTCACGATGTAAAGAACCACGTTCCCATTCAAGTATGATTTAGTCTCCTTCGTTTCATTACGTGAGTTTAGCCTTGTCAAGTCTTCTTAAGACCGACACAGTGGTCATACAATACCCGAGGCATAGCCAAGTACGAGCGAGGTGCAGATGCAGTTTGTCGGTTCCTTCAATGCTTGACCTGTAGCGCTCCGATCGTGCAATGACAGGCAGCACGAGGGTGATGACGCTTACCTAGGCAGACTACATGGTCAGTGTGTATTCACTATGGCACGACCCGCACCTGGTGCTGGCGGTCATCACATGTGGCGCATCATGGCATATTACGCTGGTGTTGCGATTACATTACCCGTTGATAGCATGTCGATTATGATCCTCTCAACACTACGTTGATGACCGCCAGCATTTTATCTACATGGCTAACCTGTCAACGCAGGAAACGTTAGGCGTGATCGGTAATGACTGGTGGATTCCAAGCTCCCTAATGCATTTCGTGGCTGGTACACGATTTGTCCCGTGGCCCGCAGACTCTCCTGCTAAGCCTGTTAACCTGCGTGACTGACATTGAACGATGGGAAGAGCGTCGAGGCCGTCCTTCGCGACCCTGGCAGTTCTCGTTCACATGTGGCGCTGTGATGTTGCTGCTCATTGTCATTGTTAGAGTTGTCATTCGGAACGTAGACACCCAGAGTCGCACGAACCGTTCGGCTTGCTGTGGGGCCAGCGAGGCGAATCTCGGCATATCAAGATACGTGATCAGCAGAGACTACTTGGAGGGAACAGCGCTGCCACAACCATGGTTTCGATAACAATTGCTTACCTCCATAAATACGGTCAGCAGTATTACTGTCGTGCCTATCTCTGACCTCCTTACGCTACCATGTCAGCGATGGTAGACGTGTCGAGGTCAGCTTCAATCGTCGTTATGCTAGCAGCTGACATTCCTATGCTATTCTCCTGCTTATCACCGAGGACATACATAATACTTTTGAACTTGATCACTTGAGAAGGCTGAATTCTCGACACGGCGGACAGTAAGTACTGTGATGTAGGCTGTCACTGTAGTGCAGATTGTTGGTACTTGCTTTACAGATGGCCTTCTATCAGCATAAGCGTAACGTGGGTCAGTGACTATAAAGGTGCCGGTGCGACATGTTCAGAAACCCCGTCTGTGGTCATACATCGCTACACTCAAGGCTCACTTCTCGCGGGGATCTGCGATGCAACAGGCGACCCACCTCAGCTGCACCCCTTGAGGACTACGACTGCTGTCCCTATCCTCCCATTTGAAGCCAGGTGTAACGGATAGTAACCGGAGAAACAATGTTCTTGTGCTGAACGGCTGAGCTGCAACGTATTGGTGACGCCAGTTGGCCACTATGTCTTTTGTTGAGACACTAGAGAGAAGGCATGTACTGCGCTAGCTGGCATTAGGGAAAGCCTCGCTTGTTCAGTTCCGCGTCCGGTTCCGCATTTCCGGTAGTTCCGCGCTTAACTCCGCGTCTACATCCTGCTTTGTCCACACAGTGAGTATCCTGTGGCCTTCATTTTGCATGGAACTAACATGCCACTACGGTCAGCGCTGCTTGGCGCCGAATCGTGCTCTTGAGGGCTAGGTCTGCAGTGTTTCTCAGGCTGCTTTACGGGGCGTGAGAGCTTCATGGAGGCCTTTTGGGAGCCGAAGCCTAGCTTCTAGAAACCCATCTTCCTCCACAGCTATCTCGTATATTTCGTGCGTCTGAAAATTGTGGTGTGCACACTGTCGCGTCGGCTGCGAGCGCGGATCATCACGGCCAAGCCAGGAGGTATCGTCCTACTGGCTTGTACAATCTCTAGTAACTGCTGTTACCTATACCTCAACGATCTTCGCTGACCTCTCTCTCAGGGCAACTTGATACGCATATACGAATTATGGAATCGAGTTTCAGTAAACTGCCCGGTTTTCCTGACCAGCATCCACACTTCCTGTGCAACAACTGTGTAGCTGACTCACACGCCGAAACTGCTTGCCCGTTCTTGAACTGCTTGTTGCAATCGACGCTAACCAGTCACACAGTTTTAGTGGTGCATCTGAACAAAGATTTCCTCAAGAAATCACTGACAAATATCGAGAAGACTACTCGAGTCGCGCGAGTCGTTGGTAACTTGTCCGCACCTTTGCGATATTCTCTATGATCGTATAAATTACTCTACGCAAGTCCCGACCCCAAAGAGCGAGCGACTCGTTCGCCTTTATCAGCTCTATACCTATGCTTCAGCGCCCATTGCTGAGGAAAAGACTGCGCTTGAAAAGAAAACTGTCCTTCAGGTCAGCTCAAATGGTGGTATGAAAGAGATCTATGACCGAATGCTAGGCGGGCTTCACAGTATCCATGTTCTACGACTGACTACTGGAATAGGTCAACGTCATGGTCTCTGGTCTTACCAATGCGCTGCTTACACTTGTTCTCTGCTCTCAGCTTTTCTACATGGCCGCCACCCTACGAGGTAAGAGTAAGCACCTTTGTCACCACTATTTGTACCAAACACTGAACAGGTCTCAGTTAGCCCCGTCGTGTCTAGAGCCTTAACAGAATACCAGTCATGACGGCTCCGTCATGTGTCGCTGTGTCGTACTTCGGACGACGATCTTGCTTCCGTTGTTGGGATACAGGTGACCATACTGATAGTAGTGCAGCGTACCCGAAACATAGATCAAGAGCGCTTATTGCTGTCTACCCAGGTGAGCGATCCATAAGGCTGTATATCTCTTTGCGGGGCTGTGCTCAAGCAGAGCGTGGAGGCGCTGACCACGTTTTTGCAACTGGATTTCTGCTAATCCAAGCTTTACAGGCATCCGTTCTATTGTGCTTCAAACATAGACCCGACGAAACTTCCACAACTATTAACAGTCAAGTAAGCGATCATTCCATTTATTGCGTGTATGTATAGCGACGTTAAAGGTCGATCGCGCCGTGGATTCCCCTCGGAGCTTGCCAGAGTAGCCGCTTGCTGTTACGCTGA
Organism: Alternaria atra; assembly: GCF_907166805.1. Taxonomy (NCBI): domain Eukaryota; kingdom Fungi; phylum Ascomycota; class Dothideomycetes; order Pleosporales; family Pleosporaceae; genus Alternaria; species Alternaria atra. The sequence goes on from NW_025091310.1 coordinate 42,914, forward strand.
CATCTTCCGATCTTGAGCAATCGCCGCCTAAACATATGCCATTCATTCATACTTCTCGCAGCGTCGATAAACGACGACATGACCAGCATGACCAGGGACTGTCCTTCGGTACCTTCAAGGCTTGAGTAGCAGGGAAGTCAGTCCAGACATCAAAGGTAATCAACGTCTTCGATCCTGTCGAATGGCAACCTTCGCCCTACAATCCTATCTCCGTCGAGCTGAATCAAGATCCTCGAGGTCCGCAAGAGACAGTAAGTCCTATTTGGACCCTCGATGATCATTCAAGATGCATCAAGGCTGTGAGAATAAGCTTGAAGGCTGACCGACAAACCCCTAGACCTCGTTCGGATGACGCTGAGGCGCGTATCTACAATCCGTCGTGTCCCATGGAAGTGTGTCTGTGGATCTCGCTAACGCGAATCAGCCTTTGTGCCTTCAAATCTTTGCAGCGTGCGATCAAGACCTTATAGAGACACGTCGCCGATCGATCCGGATTTAGGTGGCTATAGATCACCTGTGCGTCGAAGGAGCCCTCAAAACACGACCTAGCGCACATCGCTGCATACACATTATGCTGCAACCAAAAAAAGGCGACAACAGCAGCTCCTCCAATACGATTCCATCAGCCCACAAAGCCACAGCTGCACAGCTTACAGCGATCAACGATATGTCTTCGTGCCATCCTCCTGCATACGATAGTTTCACTTCGTATACGCGATACCTAGTCTCCACATGGTCTACCAGTTCGATGTGGAAGCACATCAGAACGAGGGTATGTCATACATGCCCCAGGGGATACCTAGGCGACAGAGTCATCCGATATGAGCTCGGATATCGGATTGCGTTGACATGAGCAATGAGCCTACTGGTTCCTAGTGCGAAGCCATCCCTGAGCTAGCAAGAAGAGGCAGCATCTTCTTTGTCAATGCGTACAGGCTAACTTGGCAGGTGCATTTGCAAAGTCGCTAACGCTACAGTCTTATCACACGGCTGTCCCTGTCGAACTATAACTACCCAGATGGTATGGAGCCATCCCTCCTACACAAAAACGAATCATTAGATCTATGCGATGGGAGACAAGAATGCCAAGGAGGGATGGTCATGACAAGAATCGGGACGTACAAGGACCATTGTATTCTTTCCATACTAGGCGTTGCATCGAACAAGCTCGGTAGCGAAGGATATCTTAAGAAGTACAACGGTCGTATTTGCGTGCGCTGCGACCTTTGGGCTACCGCTGAAGACACTGACTCCGCTGCGCGGACATCGTACGTGTGCTTAGCGCTCGTTGCAATTACTGCATCTTCGACTTGGAAATCCCGAAACAGCACGCAGTCAATGCCTCTATGAATGCGTAGCTCACGGCACCTGTCTGTGGCACGCATGGAAAGGCTGCTTCGACTAGAATCTTTCTGTGGAAGCTAAATCGAGCACTAGACTCACTTGGGCAACCTCCACTAATCTGATACAGAGTCGTCGCCGAAACCCTAGATTCGGACTTTACCTGGTTAGCGATGCGATTTGCTGATGAAAAGGCAATGAGCTTTCCGTGTCTTGGTACGTCGCGAAGCAGCTTGTTCTTGACCTGTAGCGCTTCTACTCTCTCCAGCAGCTCTTTGGTGCGTTCTTTGGCACCGTCCTCGACTAAAGCTTCCCATAAACTCACCAGTTGCTTCGGTATATCGCTGCCGCTACTGTCTCTAAGTTCTGAGTCGTGATCTTGTCGCGAAGTGCGGTTGTTGAAGCGCTTTATCGCAGAGCTCCACGCCGCCTAGAAGTTTGTAAAGAAAGCTCGCTTCGCGCCTATCATGTGTCCTTGCGATTGGTGGAGCTTGCGGTTGAGCTCTGTGGTGTAGTACCTCGCGAGCGGCGAGAACAGCACCACGTCGAGCGGCTGAAGGCTGTGAGTTGAGTGCGGGGGAAAGATAGCAAGCAGGATTCGATTGATGTCGCAAAAGTCTATAAAATCGGCGGTAACGTGGCTACCGTGGCCGTCGAGGATTAGAAGTCGCCATCCGCGTCGCGCTTTAGCTGTAGTATGGCGGTTGAACACCTGTTCGTGCCAGGCAAACCCGAGATCATTGTTCGACCAGCCTGTGGGCGAGTTAGAGAAGAAAACCTGATGTTTTCCAACCTCTACGTCGTTAACCCACCTCGATTGGATCCCAGAGGATCCCTGGTAGATAAGGGCGGTCGGCAGTGCGTCTCCAGAAGCGCATACGCAAGCAATAAGCGTTACCCATTCTCTGTTGCCATCTTTGATCGCTTCAGTACGCTCTTTTGACGCGCAAACTGCCTTACTGAAGACTCGTTTCGAGCGTGAGGCGATGCCGACGAAGAAGCCCTTCTCATCCATATTGTACGTGTTGCGCTCGTCAAGCTCGTACTCGCGCATCTTAGAGTAAAGTAGATTGAAGTATGCCTCGTATCTTTCTCTACTGTCAGCTTCATGGCGCTCACGATCGATACCAGCGCTCCATTTGGTGGTAAGCTGGTCAGCGTGGCGGTTTAGAAACGGAGTAACCCAGCTTTCAGAAACCTCCCACTTCGCAATCGCGCTAGCGAAATTTGCTACTAACTCGCGTCGGTGGCAAACCTTGCCTTGTGCGTCTTTCTATGTATTGCACTAATTTTAGCTCCTCTTGTGGGTTAAGTAACTGCTGCGCTTCTCCTTAGCTTGCATTTAGGCGCTGTTTCCCTCGGTGCCTCCGCGACAGCGTCGTTCGATCAACACCAAATTTTCTTGCAACTTCGCGGTACGAGACATCTGCGCCGTCTTCACGCGATTCGACATCTTCAATCGCTTTCTGAATCGGATTCATGGTGGTGGAGTTATGACGCGTTCAAGTTGGGACGATTGCAATGTTATGATGTTCGGGTGGCTCATCGGCTGCACGGGCACGGTACAGTGTCCGTGCACCCAACGCCCGGAGTCACCGGACGCCCGCTCCGAGCCTTGAAGCCCATCACAGAGATGAGGCTACAGAGCCACGTACAATAGTTATTACTACGAAAGTCTTTGGTGGAGTACTCTATAGACATATGCGATCAAGTTCCTCTATATATATTATTTATATAAGGTGGCGGTGCGGCCGCTACGTGTAGTGTGGGTTCGCACGGGCGGAGGAGGCGTCGCAGGCTTCGGGCGACTACGAGCACCTACAGCACGACGCGCAGGCTTTGGTTTGACTACAGAAGCTTTTGAGGTTGTAGATTTGCCTCTTTGGGACTGTTGTATACCTTTTGCAGAGTCGCGAGCCTGTTTAGCAGCGGCTCTGGCAGCCTTCCGCGCGTCTATTGCTCGGCGTTCCTCTGCCTTAACCTTTGCACGCTCTTCCTTCTCCCTCGCCCGCTTTTGACGCTTCTCTTCCTCAATCTTCTCCTTGTATAGCTTATTAGCAGCTGCTACTCCTTCATCTCTGCCTTTCTTAGCTCTTCTTCCTCCTTCTCTTGCTCAGTAACTGCCATGCGGACGCGCGCCTCTTGAATAGCTCGAGGAGACCACACTATCGCCCCGCCGTGATACTCCTGGTGCTGTTGCAAGTCTAATTGCCTGCTAGGTTGCTTCTGACGCTTCTGTTTTAGGTATAGCTTCTGCCGCAAGCCTTCTAGTTCGTTGTGAAGGAGCTCTACCTGTGTCGATAGGTGGTGGATAGTTTGGCTAAGCTTCCGTGCACCTGCACTGCGAGGATCCTTCACCTCTGCATGCAGTGTAGTGCAAGCTCTAAGCTAATCCTCTGCAGAATAGGCTGTAGAACTAGAAGAAACTGAGCCTGAGTCGCTAGGTGTTGCGTGGCGGAATCTATCCAGTATAACGTCAGGGTTCATCGGGCTTATCCCTGTGGCAGTGAAGGCGTTTTGTATAAGCTCTTCCTTAAATGTGTGCACCTAGGCAGGCCAGAATAGGTGGAAGAAGTCACCTTTCGTCAATGGCGATAGGCCTTGAGACTTCTGGAGGTAGTCATCGAGCTCGGAGGCGTAGGCGGAGGAGAGTGGCTTGAAGCAGACTACATCCAACGGCTGCAGCGTCTGTGTACTATGAGGTGGCAACACAGCGAGTATAATTCGATTTTGATCGCAGTAGTCAATGAAGTCCTGCGTTAGGTGACTCCCGTGGCCATCTACTATCAAAAGCCTGTAACTTCTGCGCGCCTTTGGCTTTGTATAGCGGTTAAATACCTGTTCAAGCCAAGCCAATCCAATATCATTATTTGTCCAGCCAGTAGGCGAAGAAGCCACGTGAATTGGGTGTGTTTCTGCCTCAATATCAGCCACCCAATGGCTCTGGATTGTGGAGTTTTTTGATGCGAATATGATGCCAGGAGGCAGAGCAGTACCATGTGCGCAGATTGTAGCCAACAAGCTCACCCACTCACGTGAGCCATCTTGACGAGCCTGCCTAACCTCCTTCTTCTCATATTGACGCCTACTGAAGATGCGCTTCGACCTTCCAAGTACCCCAATTGCGAAGCCCTTCTCATCCATATTGTACGTATTCTCTGGCTCAACGTCATACTCAGTGATCTTCTGCTGCAGTAGGTCAAAGTAAAGCTTATACTTATATCCAGACTCAGCGTTATGGCGATTGGAGTCCATACCCGTCGCCCAGTGGCAGGTGAGTCGGTCGCGGTGACGGTGCAGGAAGCGTGTAACCCAGCTATCAGAGCAAGGATCCTGGGCTACTTTAGACGCGAAATTTTGTACCATAGCTCTCGTAGGTGGCAAGTGACGCGCTGACAGTGTTTCTATATACTGCACAAGATCTGCTTGTTGTTGTGGGGTGAGCTTTCGTTGGTTTGGGTCAGCGACGCCCTGAGGGACCTGCACACCGCGGTGCGCGCGGGACAACGTTGTGCGCGAAACACCGTGTTTTTGAGCAATATTTGTATAGACAAGTTTATTGCCTGGGTCTAAATTACGAATCTCTGTAAGCGCATCTTGCAGGCCTGGCATGGTTGTTGAGTTGTTACGCGTTGAAATACTGTGTAGATGTTGCGTGCCGGGCGTTCAGTGACTCCGGGCGTTGGGTGCACGGACACTGTATATATCCCGACCGATGTACTTCCTGAGACAAGCACCTAGCTTGTGCGACTAACTAGCAAAGTCGCCTCGGGCAATGCTTCAACATGCGATAATGATATTTAAATTCTTCCGTCAATACTACAACACAGCTGTAGCGGCTTGGTGCATCCGATTACGCTCTAATGAAACAGGCTAGTGGGAGAGTTTAATTTGTTGGCTTCAGTGATTTGAAGTGTACTTCCAACACAGAAGATTTTTTCCAGTCCTCCTCTACGTTTGATCTCCTTGTTCGCTACTATGGACAGCCAAAGAGCGCCCAAAGTGCCTATTCCTAGACTCTTAGACAGTGTCCTCGAACCAAAGCGGTTAAAACAGCGAATCGAAAAAAAATGTTCGGTTGCGTGCAGCAACTGTCGCAGGCGCAAGATTCGATGCAACGGTGTAAGACCACAATGCGAAAATTGTACAGTGAATAACATCGCTTGTGTATATGCGCAGGTGAGGAGGGATAGGTTGAAAGAGTATGTGCTTTCCGGGAACCTCTGTCGACATTCTATGAGACTGCCTCAAAGCTGGGGTAAATTGACTGCAGTGACCATCATATACCAGAGTAAACAGACAGCTGATAGTCACTAGGATAACGGAGAGAAACGAGCCACTTGTTGCATTTCTTAAATATCTTTCTGCCAGCTCTGTAACGCAGCAAGAGGATGTAATCAAAGAATTCTTAGACTCAGTATGAATACCCGTGCCATGCACATAGTCAACTAAACTAACACTACGAAGCTTAACTATCACGACACCGAAGTAGAGAGGGAGGAGAGGCATAGTGCAAGCATTGCGTCAGTTAATGTTTCAGAGTAGTAGTTGCGTGACAACAGATTTGTGGCCTGCTACTAACATGTCTTATAGGACGCCGTCTCTTCTTCCCATTGCGAGATTAGTGACTTCGTCGTTGCCATGTAGATCGTCGACGAAAGAGCCCGAGCTCGAGATCGTTCAAAAGTACGTTGATAATACGATTCTAGACTAACGTGGTTTACAAGCGAGTGACGCACCCAAGCGAGTGACGCACTTTTGCCAAGACCTCACCAAAACCACGACTACACACGACTGTACAGCACCGTTAACAATAGTAATTAGAAATCGTAATACACTATTCTACTCAGAATCTACTTCTGCATCCTGCTTACATGTGCGCGAGTTGTGTCCTACCTCGCCGCAGCGTCCACAGCGTCTTTGAGACGATTCGCCTACTTCAACGCTCGCCTTCTTCTTTGCCTTCTTCCCATCGCTGCGCGCGCCAAACTCCTTTAGAGTCGTTAGTCGAAGACCTTCCTCTACTACAAGGGTCCCCTCCTTCTGTACTCGCTTTCTTTTATACGATTTACGTCGCGTGGCGGCCTCGTTAGCTGCTTCAAGCTCAGCGATACGCTTTTGCGACAACACTAAAGCATGCGCTACACTAAAAGTGCGCGTGACGAGCCAGGTCGCGTAACGAGCCACCCCACCAAGATCGGACGATCAAAAAGATGAGGTTATTGAGCCACACACAAAAGCTATTATCGTGAGATTTTTTGGTGTATTGATATATAGACGCTACTAAAGCGTTTGCACTACTTGTATCTCGCTGGCGTCTTAATTTGGCGGGTGTGCAGGCCAAATTTGGGTGGGGGAGACGCCTCAGGCGGACCAGCAACCACACCACTTGATAGAGCAACAACACGACGACGCTTTGTCGATTTTTTCGCTAGTTTAGGTGAGGCTTTTCGCTTACGCTTATTTGCTGTATCGCGACTTTTTTGAGCGGTTGCAGCTTGTTGTTGCTGCTTTTTGAGCTCCCGCGCGGCGGCTTTCTCCTCACGCTGCCGTAAATCCTCCGCGTCCTTCTCTATTTTGGCTTGCCGACGAGCCAACTTTGCAGCTTCTTGAGAGCGCTTTTTCTCAGCTGCTTCTGCCGCTTTGATCTCTCTATCGCGAGCTTTTTGGAGTTGTAGTTCCGCGGCTTCGTCCAGTTCTGCGGCCTTGCGCGCGCTCGCTGGCAAGCTTCCTGGGACTGTAGAATACAGCTCCGCCGTGCCACTCATCACCTTCTCGTGTAGTCAGTGTTGTAGACTTGATCGGGCGCTTTCGAATGAGGTTGAGTTCAGCGCGTAGCTCCTCGTTTTCGGCGTGGAGAATCGCGTTGTTGACCTGCAGCGAGTGCAGGCCTTGGGATAGCCGTTTGGCTTCAATTTTGGCCTTGTCAGCCACCGCAGCGTCAAAATTTTGCGCAGCTGAGGCCAGCTATCGCCGTCGCCTTGCTCCCCAATTCCTGGGTCGTCATCTTGTTGTTGTGGGTTGTTGTTGAAGCGTTGAAGTACCCGGCTTGCGTCCATCGGCCATACGCCTGTAGCTTCAAAACTCTTTAATATGAGATCGTGAGTCATTGTAGAGCTCCACGCCGGCCAAAAGTGACGATAGAAGTCCTGTTTGGTGATCTTTGAGAGGCCTTGGGTTCGCTGGAGGTGTTGAGTTAGCTCCTCAGTGTAGTGCTTCGAAAGCGGCCCAAAAAGTACCACATCCAATGGCTGTAAGCTGTGGGTTGAATGGGGAGGATACACCATAACTATAATACGTTTGGCTTCACAAAACTCCAAAAATTCGGGCGTAACGTGGCTGCCATGCCCGTCAAGGATGAGAAGGCGCCATTGACGGCGAGCTTTGGCTGCTGTATGACGTTCAAACACCTGTTGAAGCCAGGCAAGACCCAAGTCGTTGTTGGACCCTCCCGAAGCTGAGTGGGATATAAATATTTGGTGTTGTTGGGTCTCCAAAGGTCGTGAACCCAGCTTGATTGAACCCCAGAGGTGCCCTGGTAGATGAGAGCGGGCGGCAATGCATCTCCAGAAGCACATACGCAAGCTATCAGCGTAATCCATTCTCTATTACCATCTCTCATCGCCTGGGTACGCTCTCCCGCCTCCCAAACTGCCTTGGAGAAGATCCTCTTCCTGCGGTTGGCGATACCGACAAAGAAGCCCTTCTCATCCATATTGTACGTATTGCGCTCGTCAATCCTGTATTCCACCATCTTGGAGTGCAGCAAGTTGAAGTACAACTCGTACTTATACTTGCTGTCAGCCACGTGACGCTCACGATCGATACCGGTGTCCCATTTGGTGATGAGCTTGTCGGGATGACGACGGCGAAACCGCTTAACCCAGCTATCGGAGACCTCTTGCTGCGCAACAGCGCTTCCGAAATTCTTCAAAATACCACCTGTAGGCGGTAGACCATCTCTTGTAGCTCTCTCTATGTGACTGACAACCTCCTCCTCTTGTTGTGGGTTGAGTCGTTGTTGATTTGCTATTTTGGCTTCACGGGTGCCCTGCGAACCCTTGTGCCGCCGCGACAGCGTTGTTCGATCAACTCCGAATATTTTTGAAACTTGGCGGTACGAGAAACTATCTCCAGCCTCACGCGATTCGATATATTCAATCGCTTCTTGAATCGGGTCCATGGTTGTGGAGTTATGACGCGTTGAAGATGGGACGACGCGCAATGTTGGGATGGTGGGGTGGCTCGTTACGCGACCTGGCTCGTCACGCGCACTTTTAGTGTATCATCTCTGCGCCTTTAGAGAGGCTTTTCACCGCCTCAACCATCGAAGTAGGCGAGCTATCTACATGCCTCTGAAACCTCTCGAGAACTAGCTTCGTTTAAGACCCTAGTTCTACGGTATTGCTTGGGGTTTGCGACTGCCAGGGACCGTCCTCGACCGTGGGTAACGGTGGAGTACGCAGGCGGACGTCGAGCATCGATATAACAGCCTCTAGATCGAATGGAACTAAGCCAGCGCCTCGAAAGCCTCCTAGGATATTGCTCCTTGTAATAGAGGCCTTGTAGGCGGCAATAAAGCACGGTAAGAACTCTGTTTTCGTGATGTGGGTGATCTTGTTGCGCATCAGCTTCTCGGCTTGGCACCCATACGCCTTCTTTAGCGGCGCAAAACAGCCAACGTCAAGCGGCTGCAGTAGGTGCGACGAGTGTGGAGGCATGCAGAGGGTGATAATCTTCTTCTCCTCGCAGAGCTGGTGGAAATCGATCGAGCTGTGGCTCTTGTGACCGTCGAGAACTAGCAGGCGGTGGCTGCCAACAACCCTCCCCTTTGTATGCCTGTCAAAGTGCTCTAGCCACTCGATACCAAGCTTGTTTGTCGTCCAGCCGTTCTCAGAGACTGCAATTACCCAGTCTCGAGGCAGGCTCTCCTCCTTGTACCAGGCGGAGAGGTGGTGCTTGCCTTAGAAGATGATGAAGGGTGGAATCGCCCACCCCGTCGCGTTCATGCCCTAGATAGCTGTAACCCACTCCCAGTTGCCCTGCTGCACTGTCTTTGGCCGTCCTCGACGGTTTGCTGCTGTGACTACCGAGCCAGTCGATATCACGCCCATCATGAAGCCAGTCTCATCAAAGTTGTACGTGTCTTCGTCCTAGATGCCGTACTTAGCCTTCGTATTCTGTACTAGGCGGAACCAGCCTTGTATAACCTCAGGATCCTCGCAGAGGGCTCTACTATAGTCGTACTTTCGATTAAACTTGACTTTAAGCTCAGGGCGACGCTTTACGAAGTTTGCAGCCCACTTCTTGCCAACTAGCTTCTGATTGCGGATCTCAAGCAAAGAATTGGCCATCTCTTCAACGTCAGCGAGCCTAGGCGGATATCCTTGCTCTACTAGCTTGAGAACATGCCTAACAATCGCTACCTCTTCAGATCCTCGAAGAGCTATTGAGTTAGGCGCGCGATCGCGTCGTTGAGGCGTCCCAGCGAGTCGCCTTCGTAGTGTTGCTTCAGAGACGCTATAGATAGCTCCAGCGCGTCGCGTCGTTAGTGTCGCGTCTATTTGGATAGCCTGTATCGCAAGCTGTATATCTGCTTCGTTTGAGATCATTTTCACGCTGTTGCGTTGAGGCATTACGACTTGATTGAAGTTTGGTGAGGTCTTGGCAAAAGTGCGTCACTCGCTTGGGTGCGTCACTCGCTTGTAAACCACGTTACAGCTAATTGTGTTTGGAAGGTTACCTCTGTCACATCCTCCGTCTACCTGTAAGGAAATATCGGGTACGGAGGTATTGCATCTTCATCAACCAAGTCGGTAGTTGCATTAAGCTATCCATTTCCTCCGTACCTCTAAAGCCGTATAGATACGTGTAGATGTGTGGTAGGCGTATGTGCAAGAGAGATTGTAAGCATGGGATGGCAGTATGAAGAGTGTATGTTGTGTGTATTGTCGAAGAGTGACGATGCAGCTCAGATGTAGTGGAGGAATGTAGTAAGCACTGCCGTAGCGCCGGCTTACACACCCCCCTCAGCTCTGATCGTAGATCAGAGTTGGAACTATTGTACATGCAGACGGTGAATCTGGCACCATAGCATGGGTATGAATGTGCGCTAGACGAGGAAAATGCCTCTAGAAAGCGAATGAAATGGCCGTGGACGACCCCAGTCAGCTTAGCTTGAGCGTGAAGGGTGGGAGACACCATGAGTGTTGAGGACGATACCATCAACATAAAGCTGCGGACAATACCATTGAGCCGAGGGCGATACCTCTAGCACAGCGCTCATGACGGCTCGTCACCCGCATCAATCTCAATATAATCAGAATCTGGGTCGGGTAGATCGCGAGGAGCTTCGAAGTGGAACTGATCCTCGTGATTTCGATACTGCCTTTTCTTTCCGCGCTGCCGAAATCTTCTCGCTTTCAGTCGAATCTCAGTGACGAGTTTCTTTCTTTCCGGATCTTTGCAGAAGGCTCTGATGTTCTCTTGTTTCCTCGCATCAGGCGTAAAGTCTTGCGGTCTCATATCCTCGACAAGCTCTGGACAGCTTCCCCATACGTGGAAATCACCATAGGGACACCGCGACTGCCTTTTCTTCTTATATGGGGATTCTTGGCCTTGTATTGTAGCTGCATATGTGCCTTGAAGTATGTCAGGTCTCTTGATGTGGGTTCGCATACATGGGCATTGTAGAGCGCTCTACACCCACTCTACAGCACTCTACACGATAGAATAGAATAGTGGTTATTCTACTCTACTCTATTCTACAAGTTTCTATTCTGTAGAAGAGTAGAGCACTCTACGACTAGGCTGGCGAAAAACCCCTGTTTAGGGTCTGACGTAAGCAGGACACCAAAATCTTTGTAGCCGCGCATGAAAGCAAGTAGTTGAGATATCTAGCTAGAAATCCTTCTAGAGATAAATGTTAGCTATAGGTATAGTATATTAAATTTTTAAAAGATTTAATCAAGAGCTCGCTTTAATGCGTAGCTACAAATGTTTTAGTGTTCTGCTTACGTCAGATCCAAAACAGGGGTTTTTCGCCAGCCTAGTCGTACCCAGTCATTTAACAGGCTACAGCTATCCGCAAAGGAAAAACACGACAAACAGCGAGAAATCAATTTTTGGAATTAGCTATCACAACAGCCTCAACAACGTCTGCCAGCGGCCGCAATAGTCTCTACAGGTCATCACGCGTCCCCCCGCGTCGGTTTGGCACCTGTAGAGTCGCTATTGCGGCCCTGGCAGACACAGACGAGCAAAATCTGCGAGCAAGCTACTTAACATGACACGTCCACCAAACGCAGCGGCAGCCATCTAGCCACGACACAGCAATGCAAGACGCGACGACGGAGCCCAGACACTTTTTGAGCGCAACAGCAACAACACAGCAGTCACTGATGGGCTTCCTGGTCAGCCTATCACCAACCGACAATGTCTGTAACGTCCCGCATCGACGAGCCCTCGGGCTGAACAGCATCACCTTTCACGCGAATCAACTCACAGACATCCGGCACGCTACCATCGGTGCCACAATACACTTACAGATCATCAGACAGCCTCGTCCACTGTCGCCCTACGTGTTGAGGGAGTGGTGCCCCTTCGACACACTCGACTAGGTCTGAGGAGATTCGCGTGGGAGCTCTCATGTTCAGTAGGCTCGACGGCACGCACGAGCGGAGCATTGCCCTTGTGGAGCCGCGTTATGACGAAATGCTGCTGCCACCGCGCCCGATGGCAGGTCACACCACAACACACAGCCGCATAGGAACCTAGTGGACGGCATCATAACACTTGGAGAACATCGGAGATTGGGGAACATATTCCAGGCCCTGGGGGTATCGGGGCAAGCTAGCATACACGACAGCTGAACGCTAGGGGGAGACTGAAGGTATTGCGGTCGCAAAGCATGAGGCAACCGTGCCTCTACGAGCCTTGAAACAACGTTACACACATGAGGCTTCGAGTACGGCATACACACAGGAAGACAGTTTGAGGAACACAAACACAGGCAAACACGTCACTTCTAGAGACGAAATGTACATAGTCGTAGATAGAAGCCAGATACGGCAGGCCTCTGGGGACAGATGGCTCTTTCGAGAGTGAAGTGGGGCGGTGCGGATCAAGGTCTGCACCGCGTCGGCTGTCTGCCACACCTGTCAACCGGGCATAGCTGCGGGCTTCGCGGCTGAAACCGTGTAGGAATCAACCAACCAACCAACCAACCAACCAGCTATCCGCAAAGAACCTTAAGAGATTAGAATGTACGGGCAACTAGCTAAGGAATAAGCTTGTCAGTATTCAGGACATTTTCACAGTGCCTACAGCAATAAACAAAGAGATAGAGACGGACACGGATACAGAGGAGGATAAGGATAAGTATAAGGATGAATCGGGTTTAGAGGACACAGATAGGAGATAAAGAACATCAACAAGGGACACGGAGGAGGGATACCAATTAGAGACACAGATAAGACCCTGTATGTATTAAGAATGTCGTGTTTTCAATAGTAGAGCGATCACAATGTGTCGCAGGCCAAGCGCTGTCGGGAACATGAACCTTATTACTAATAACGCCGTGCGATGACCTCCATATAAGCTGAGCTATGATGCTAGAACAATACAACACATACACTCTCTCTCCTAATTATTCTGTCCACAATACCCGCACCCAACCGTGCGACACGATGTTATTCTCTCCCCCTCCCCCTCACTAGAACTAGTGCGATTACTAATCAGATAGAGCGTTCTACACACTCTACAGGGTAGAATAGAATCAGTGTCTATTCTACAGTGCAGAGTAGAATTAGGGTCTATTCTACTCTACTCTATAATGCCCATGTATGCTGCAGTGCGCTCGGCGTGGTGAATTGGAGATGGGACAGAAAAAGCCAGATCAACTTATTATAGATTTTGTGCGCCTCAATGAGTCTGAAACGTCTGTAGTTGAGCAGAGACTTGCATCTGCCAGCCCATCACAGTAATTATCAACTTAGAGGCGGTTCTCGGTCGGATGCTGAAGTTCAGTCCACTAGTGAATGACATGGATGGAATGGAGTTCCATCCGCCAAGATCCATTTACTCCATGGATATCCATGGAGTAATTGGAGCTGGATGGAGCTGGATGGAGCACTTGGAGAAAGTATCCATGTCATTCACTGCAGTCCACTATCTATGCCGATTGCGAGCTCACTCTAGGTTTTGATGGGCTGCCTACCAGCAACGACACCTACAGAATCTCATCCCATTAGAATTTCGTCGACCTTGTTGGTTCAGCCGAGCGTACATCCCATTCAGAAGTGTAAGTAATAGAGTAAGGTGAGTAGCCTCCGATTCAAAGAAAATAGTTGGGAGAAACGAAAGTGTGGTTTTGCATTAGCAATGCTGTTTGCTATGGAAACGCTGAACTACTTGATTTCTGTCTTCCTGCTGGTGCAGCGGCTACTATTGCCATCAAACTGAATCCTATCGCAATTCATGCTCACCCTGGGGTGAGATAACGGTCAGCGCAAGGGCGAGAACGCAAAAGCTATGTAGACGATCGTCTAGGATGCAAGGCTGTGACAGCCTGGTCGACAGCAGGAGGTTGACCGCTGGTCCCAGTGGGTCGCCCAAAGCCCGCCTGTGAAGACAATGCTAGCGGGTCGACCGTCAGCGCAGTGCGAGACTCGAAGTTTGACACGGCTGTGGTCATAGGATCTTGGTCGTGGAGCACGGTGCCACTTTGGCCCAGCGGCAAGTCAGGGACAACGTCCACATCGATGCACGATGTGTAGTACTCGTCCTGCCCATTGGAAAGACTTGGATCTGGCTGAGGTGCTGTGGGCCATTGCCACACCCAATAGAGGGTGTAGGGCTGCCCGACGGTGACATCATCCGGCAGTCTCACGTTCGTCTCGCAGAGCAATTCGTGGTCTGAGCCGGGCTGTTCAGGGCGTGGATTTGGTGTCTGCAACCGACGGGCTTCGCCCAACGCTGTACGGTCAGCCCTAAGCTGGTAGCACCTGTCATCGTCAAAGTTCTGGGCGGTCAGTAGTCTGCCACGTCGATCACCTCCCTTGCCATCACGCGTCCAATGCAATACATTCTGAAGAGTCTCATCAGGACGTGGCTGCTTTGTGCCAAATACAAACACCGTACCGCCCTTCTCTGGCTTCCCCACGAGACCGATTCCACCGCCCGGTACGGTGACGTGACCATTCTCAGCATAACGTATCGCAATCACGGTGCCCGGACTGGACTGCAGACGAGAAAAACTGCCTGCCTGGTTGGGGACTCGTTGAGACGGGTGGCAAAGAAGGTCTGCTTCGTTTATGAAGGGCGGGGTGCGTGCCGGCGGTAGGAGCCATTCGTTGGCCTCCTGGTCGAAGCTACCGTCGGCAGTCTTGTCCACAAACCCTCGCGGATAGCCAAAGCTAGCCACATACGAGCCATTAGGGGCAATGTTGACGAGTTGTTCGACCCATGAGTGGGCATTGGCCCAGTTGGCTGTCAGCACAAAGAGTGTAGCAAGTGCTTGATACCGCATTTTCGAGGGAAAATGCTGGAAGCCAAGGTCGAGTCCCAGTCAGGGACCCTCATGTATGATATATGTCCAGCCTTCTTGCTTATGATATTCGCATGTCGCGCTCAGTCAGCGCGATTACTCAAATGCGTGACGATGCTTGGATTATGCTGACATGTCCATCGCGGGGTGGCCAGAAGCAGATTAGGAGACAATATGCCGCTGCTTCCATCTGCACCCTCCGGTACTCGCACTTTCTAGTTCGTGGAGGCATCCACTTCCGCACACACGTCAAAAGACTCTCGCTCAAGGGTAATGACAGAGTCTAGGACATTCCGGGTAGTCGCGACGGGGAAGCATATAGATCTTGTGGTGAAGACTGTGGCATGTGAGAAGTGCCAACTTTCACTGCTTACAAGGGTATAGCACAGGGTCTCGAGGAAAACGCGGTGTCACCGGTGCGTCTTTAAACTTGTGTCATTGTTCTCTACGGTAAGCCCTGCGCTACAGATTCTCGTTGGTGCTTCTTTTCTTCGCATTGATTAGCTTGTCACCGAACGAGGTGTTGGTCTTTTCTATCAGCGTTATATCGTAGACCGTCCAAGTTTGCACCTCCTCATGCTGACGCACGCACTCGAAGGGCAACATTACGACACTCAAGCTCAGATAAGCAAAACGCACAGCTAGTATGAGGCGACTTGGGTTGCAGTATACTGTATGGGTGGAGCCTGCCAAACGGAGATCGAAGGTGTAGGTGGAGGGGCCAAACTTTCGACCTTGTGAAGTGATGTCGCTATGGGCTATAGCGGTGAGGAGTGGAATAAACCCTTTTCGGCCGTTACTTTGAACAGATCAAAGGACAGGAGTAGCTTGTGCATCAGTTCCATCGCATAGTACACACTCGGAATTCAGACACGTGATAGAGTTACGGATACATCGTAGCATGGGGCTAAGCATAATTACGTGGTTCAGCGCTGCGTCAGACCATTCTCAGCTTGTGTCGTATCGTGCACTCGATGTGCCTACCACACAATTATGAAGGCGAGTCTAGTCCACCAGCTGCCATGTTAGTGCGACAGCCGTAACCTGCACCTAGTTGTGACACGCCGCTGTGGCTACATGGAGTAAGCATATTCTAGACTGAATATGTCTGACCTACAGATGTTGCTTATGAGAGCAATGCTGATGGTGCAAATTGCAAAGACATCCTCGAGTTTCGCGTCATTATAAGAGCTTCGACGCAGCTCGTATAGGCAAAACAAGCCCTCTCTTCAATATCCCTTGTCTCATTAAAATCTATCATGCCTAGAGTGAACGTAAAAACCAACAGGGGGTCGAGTGCCGCTGCAGAAACTTCGACCGAACGAGGCTCTACCCATCCACGTATACTCGCTAGAACGCATGGATGGAGGCTAGTAAAAGACCAGGACAAATATAGGGTCGTATCGAAGAAGACGTGCACGCCTGAGGAAATCCGCATTTCCAAAGGAGTTCCCAGCTTCACTCCTCCTGAATACACGATTCACCTGAAAAATGCTGGCTATGGTGACATACTACATGGTACGGTCTTGACTTATAGTCGAAGTAAATCGCTCTTCGTCTATCGTTTCAGAGATGAAGAATCATTCGAGTGGTTGACGGAGGAGGAGTTCAAAAGTGTGCTCGGTGAAAAAGATGCTGAGCGATTCAAGACGGCTGTTGGGTCATCAGCTGATGGCAAGCCAGTTCCCATAGCGCAAGAAGAGATGGAAGACCAAGTAACTCACCCAACAGGAGCTCGCCAATCAGACTACGAGATGTCGTTGCAACATCATGCGGAATTCCTCGAAAATCTCTT
Organism: Alternaria atra; assembly: GCF_907166805.1. NCBI lineage: Eukaryota > Fungi > Ascomycota > Dothideomycetes > Pleosporales > Pleosporaceae > Alternaria > Alternaria atra. The sequence continues at coordinate 59,596 of NW_025091310.1, forward strand.
CGATCTGAGTTCCAAATACCTAGAAATAGTACCACCACACCTCACGCCTGCCATCGCGGAATCGTTGCAACAATGTTTTAAGAATCTGCGTCAGACTGTTGATATTGGAGAGCTCGCATGGAAGGCCCAGGTGGATAGCGCAGCCAGTTCCGGCAATTCCGCGCCGACAACATAGAATCGATTTAGTAAGGCGCTTGATCGAATATGGTGGGAAAAGATATTCGTCACGGGAATATTCCTGAGGATCTACTGCTGGATTCAATAGGCGCGAGACTTATCCTGCATCCATCGTCTCACACGACACCCTACTCGAGCGTCCAGTATGCTACTGGTGTGATACTAAGTCATACTCTCACATATCCTTCTCTAGAATTGTAACACGTTCGCGTTCATCATATCTCATGCAATGTATGCCGCCGTGATGTGCTTGTCCGCGCAGAGAAGACCTCTATGTAAGAGAAAGCCCTCACTACGGTCTAGGTCTGTACAGTTTCGCTATGCTTAGAAACTTCACAGGATCCTGAGCTGCATCTAAGAACCCTTGTCTTCATCAGATCTTTCGGCGTTTGGGAAAACATACCTGCTCGAGTTAACACTATGTTTCCACAGGGAAAAGGATGATCAGCTTCGCCTCGGACGGGTTTAGAGATTCAGACAGGAAGTAAGGTGGTGAGCTCTGGCGAGATCATGGTCGCCCAAGCGGATTACGCTAGGTGGAGGTGTAACGCGTGTGCAATCCCGGCGGACTACGGCGGTAACATGCCGCATAACTAGGAGTCAAATTAAAGGAAGAAGTTCGGGGAATTGGCCTCTAGTAGGTCTGCGTCTGATCGTTATCGACTCTGTTCTGGTTAAGGAACTACGTCATTACTTACAAACTGCACAAGGGCAGGTCGCGTGCTGATAGCAGATTGCAGCTATGGTACCGATGAATAGTTTTAT